>NC_053022.1:373966669-373990857 GCF_003073215.2 Triticum urartu | reverse complement strand
CATGCATGTATGGTGAACCGTTATGTGATGAAGTTGGAGCATGATATATTTATTGATTGTCTTCCTTATGAGTGGCAGTCAGGGACGAGCGATGGTCTTTTCCTACCAATCTATCCCTCTAGGAGCATGCGTGTAGTACTTTGTTTTGATAACTAATAGATTTTTGCAATAAGTATGTGAATTCTTTATGACTAATGTTGAGTCCATGGATTATACCCACTCTCACCCTTCCACCATTGCTAGCCTCTCTAGTACCGCGCAACTTTCGTTGGTACCTTAACCCCACCATTTACCTTCCTCAAAACAGCCACCATACCTACCTATTATGGCATTTCCATAGACATTCTGAGATATATTGCCATGCAACTTTCCATCGTTCCGTTATTATGACATGCTTCATCATTGTCATATTGCTTTGCATGATCATGTAGTTGACATCATATCTGTGGCAAACCCACCGTTCATAATTCTTCCATACATGTCACTCTTGAGTCATTGCACATCCCGGTACACCGCCGGAGGCATTCATATAGAGTCATATCTTGTCCTAAGTATTGAGTTGTAATTCTTGACTTGTAAGTAAAATAAAAGTGTGATGATCATCATTATTAGAGCATTGTCCCAGTGAGGAAAGGATGATGGAGACTATGATTCCCCCACAAGTCGGGATGAGACTCCGGACGAAAAAAAGAGAAAGAAAAGAGGCCATAAAAAAGAGAAGGCCCAAAGAAAAAAAGAAAAAAAAGAAAAAAATGAGAGAAAAAGAGAGAAGGGGCAATGCTACTATCCATTTTCCACACTTGTGCTTCAAAGTAGCACCATGATCTTCATGATAGAGAGTCTCCTATGTTATCACTTTCATACACTAGTGGGAATTTTACATTATAGAACTTGGCTTGTATATTCCAATGATGGGCTTCCTCAAAATTGCCCTAGGTCTTCATGAGCAAGCAAGTTGGATGCACACCCACTTAGTTCTTTTGTTGAGCTTTCATACACTTATAGCTCTAGTGCATCCGTTGCATGGCAATCCCTACTCACTCACATTGATATCTGTTGATGGGCATCTCCATAGCCCGTTGATACGCCTAGTTGATGTGGGACTATCTTCTCCTTTTTTGTCCTCTCCACAACCACCCTTCTATTCCACATATAGTGCTATATCCATGGCACACGCTCATATATTGTGTGAAGATTGAAAAAGTTTGAGGACATCAAAAGTATGAAACAATTGCTTGGCTTGTCATCGGGGTTGTGCATGATTTAAATATTTTGTGTGGTGAAGATAGAGCATAGCCAGACTATATGATTTTGTAGGGATAGCTTTCTTTGGTCATGTTATTTTGAAAAGACATGATTGCTTTGTTAGTATGCTTGAAGTATTATTATTTTTATGTCAATATTAAACTTTTCTGTTGAACCTTATGGATCTGAACATTCATGCCACAATAAAGAGAATTACTTAGAGAAATATGTTAGGTAGCATTCCACATCAAAAATTCTGTTTTTATCATTTACCTCCTCGAGGACGAGCAGGAATTAAGCTTGGGGATGCTTGATACGTCTCCAACGTATCTATAATTTTTGATTGTTCCATGTTATTATATTATCAACCTTGGATGTTTTATATGCATTTATATGCTTTTTATATGATTTTTGGGACTAACCTATTAACCTAGAGCCCAGTGCCAGTTTCTGTTTTTTCCTTGTTTTAGAAGATCGCAGAAAAGGAAAATCAAACGGAGTCCAATTGACCTGAAACTTCACGGAACTTATTTTTGGACCAAACGGAAGCAATCCAGGAGACTTGGAGTTTACGTCAGGGAAGCTTCGAGGATGCCACGTGGCTGGGAGGCGCGCCCTACCCCCTGGGCGCGCCCCCACCCTCGTGGGAACCTCGTGGATCCCCTGTACGACTTCTTTCACCTATATATATCCATATACCCTAAAAACATCAGGGAATAGAATAGATCGGGAGTTCCGCAGCCAGAAGCCTCGGTGGCCACTGAAAACCAATCTAGACCCATTCGAGCACCCTGCCGAAGGGGGGAACCCCTCTTCGGTGGCCATCTTCATCATCCCGGTGCTGTCCATGACGAGGAGAGTAGTTCTCCCTCAGGGCTGAGGGTATGTACCAGTAGCTATGTGTTTGATCTCTCTCTCTCTCTCGTGTTCTTGAGGTGGTACGATCTTGATGTATCGCGAGCTTTGCTATTATATTTGGATCTTATGATGTTTCTCTCCCTCTACTCTCTTGTGATGAATTGAGTTTTCCCTTTGAAGTTATCTTATTGGATTGAGTCTTTAAGGATTTGAGAACACTTGATGTATGTCTTGCTTGTGCTTATCTATGGTGACAATGGGATATCACGTGATCCACTTGATTTATGTTTTGGTGATCAACTTGCGGGTTCCGCTCGTGAACTTATGCATAGGGGTTGGCACACATTTTTTCTTGACTCTCCGGTAGAAACTTTGGGGCACTCTTTGAAGTTCTTTGTGTTGGTTGAATAGATGAATCTGAGATTGTGTGATGCATATCGTATAATCATACCCACGGATACTTGAGGTGACATTGGAGTATCTAGGTGACATTAGGGTTTTGGTTGATTTGTATCTTAAGGTGTTTATTCTAGTACGAACTCTATGATAGATCGAACAGAAAGAATAGCTTCATGTTATTTTACTACGGACTCTTGAATAGATCGATCAGAAAGGATAACTTTGAGGTGATTTCGTACCCTACCATAATCTCTTCGTTTGTTCTCCGCTATTAGTGACTTTGGAGTGACTCTTTGTTGCATGTTGAGGGATAGTTATATGATCCAATTATGCTATTATTGTTGAGAGGACTTGCACTAGTGAAAGTATGAACCCTAGGCCTTGTTTCAAGCATTGCAATACCGTTTACGCTCACTTTTATCATTAGTTACCTTGCTGTTTTTATATTTTCAGATTACAAAAACCTTATCTAATATCCATATTGCACTTGTATCACCATCTCTTCGCCGAACTAGTGCACTATACAATTTACCATTGTATTGGGTGTGTTGGGGACACAAGAGACTCTTTGTTATTTTGTTGCAGGGTTGCTTGAGAGAGACCATCTTCATCCTATGCCTCCTACGGATTGATAAACCTTAGGTCATCCACTTGAGGGAAATTTGCTACTGTCCTACAAACCTCTGCACTTGGAGGCCCAACAACGTCTACAAGAAGAAGGTTGTGTAGTAGACATCAGCGCGAAAGACGAGGAGGCCAAATGATGGTTATCCAGCTAATTGGACGCCTCGAATTTCAAAAAGACATTAAGATAAAGATCCATTAAAGATGATGTCGTGGAAGGTTTCCGAAATTCTTGGAGATGACGTCATGGCGGGTTATAAGGTTTTCGCAACAGATGTGGAAGGATTTTTCTAAGTCTTGAAGATTGACATGAACAAGTTCAAATCAACTTGGGGCCTAATGTTGGGGATATAACTATTAGGTATGACTCACCCAGGAGGGGCCGGGTCATCCCTATGACGATTCATCACAATGAAGCCCAAGATCGTATGGCGGTTCATAGATAGGCTTGGTAGAGGGCCTAGACCCGAAGGCGGCTTAAGTCCCATGGATATAAACCGCCGTGTATGTAAACTTGTATTGTAAGGCACGTAAGAAAGGTCACCGAGCCGGATACGTTGTATAAGCTGGTCAGGATTCTGTAGCCAGCAGGGCGTCAGCCCGTGTATATAAGGGGACAACCTAGTGGCGGCTTAGGACAAGAAACAATAGATCGAGAGCCGGGTCAAGCGTATTCGCTCCCTGCTCATCGAAACCCTAGCAATACCATCTACAAACTGGACTATGCTTTTACCTTCATCATAAGGGGCCGAGTCAGTATAAACTCCTCGTGTCTTTTGTCTTGATTAACCCCTTTAAGCTAACCTCATCGTGATGGCTCCATGACTAAGTCCTCACACTAGGACATCTGCCGTGACAATTCCACGGCAGTATCCATGAAAGATTTAACACAATCAAACTTAAGGTTTATACCTGACTTTTTACCTTCATCGAGTTCCCAATCTTCAGAGTTGTGTTTAATTATTTCCAATAAATCCCATTCGAATTCAATATCATTCTTCATATAGGAACCAGTACAAGAAGTATCGAGCATGGATTGATCATTATGAGAAAGCCGAGAATAACTTTTTTGAATAATAGTTTCTCTGAGAGATCATGATTGGGGCATGGATGTAACAATTGACTTAAGCCTCCCCCAAGCTTGAGCGATACTTTCTCCTTCACGAGGCCAAAAATTATATATATAATTTCGATCACGATGAACCGGATGCATAGGATAAAACTTCTGATCAAATTCCAATTTCAATCGGTTGTAGTTATATGATCCTATATCATCCAATAGCCTATACAATGTCAATACCGTTCCCTTCAAAGATAAAGGGAAGACCTTCTTCTTGACAACATCCTCGGGCATACCTGCAAGCTTAAATAATCCACAAACTTCATCCACATAGATTAGGTGCATATCGGGATGTAATGTTCCATCTCCTGCATAAGGATTAGCTAGCAGTTTCTCTATCATACCCAAAGGAATTTCATAATAAATATTTTCAGTAGGTGCAGTAGGTTGAGGAGAAACTCTTTGCTATTCCGGTAGAGGTGAAGATACCCCAAACAAGCCCCTCAAAGGATTACTTTCCATAGTAACAAGTGACAGTAAATTTCAGCACACTATATAAATGTTTCCTTACCAAAGGCGCTTCACTCCCCGACAACGGTGCCAGAAAAGAGTATTGATGACCCACAAGTATAGGGGATCTATCGTAGTCCTTTCGATAAGTAAGAGTGTTGAACCCAACGAGGAGCAGAAGGAAATGACAAGTGGTTTTCAGCAAGGTATTCTTTGCCAACACTGAAATTATCAGTAACCGATAGTTTTATGATAAGGCAAATCATAACGGGTAACAAGTAATAAACGTAAACAAGGTGCAGCAAGGTGGCCCAATCCTTTTTGTAGCAAAGGTCAAGCCTGGACAAACTCTTATATAATGAAGAGCACTCTCGAGGACACATGGGAATTATTGTCAAGCTAGTTTTCAATCATGCTCATATGTTTCATGTTCTTTACTTTGATAATTAATATGTGGGTGGACTGGTGCTTGGGTGCTGCCCTTTCTTGGACAAGCCTCCCACTTATGATTAACCCCTCTCGCAAGCATCCGCAACTATGAAAGAAGAATTAAGGTAAACCTAACCATAGCATGAAATATATGGATCCAAATCAGCCCCTTACAAAGCAACACATAAACTAGGGTTTAAGCTTCTGCCACTCTAGCAACCCATAATCTACTTATTACTTCCCAATGCCTTCCCCTAGTCCCAAATAATGGTGAAGTGTCATGTAGTCGACGTTCACATAACACTACTAGAGGAGAGACAACATACATCTCATCAAAATATCGAACGAATACACAACTCACAAGATTACTTATAACAAGACTTCTCCCATGTCCTCAGGAACAAATGTAACTACTCACAAAACATATTTATGATGAATATCAGAGGATTATTAATTATCATTAAGGATCTGAAAATATAATCTTCCACCGGATAAACCAACTAGCATCAACTAAAGGAGTAATCAACACTACTAGCAACCCACAGGTACCAATCTGAGGTTTTGGGACCAAGATCGAATACAAGAGATGAACTAGCATTTGAAAGGAGATGGTGCTGGTGGAGATGTTGATGGAGATTGACTCCCTCTTGATGAGAGGATCGATGGTGATGACGATGGCGATGATTTTCCCCTCCCAGAGGGATATTTCCCGGGCTGAACAGCTCCGCTGGAGCCTTAGATTGGTTCTGCCCAAGTTCCACCTCGAGATGGCGACGCTTCGTCCCGAAAGCTTATTTCCGATTTTTTTCAAGTCAAAACACACCATATAGCCAAAGATGGGCACCAGAGGCCTGCCAGGGGGCCCACAAGGACGGGGAGTGCCCTCCACCCATGTGGCTGGCTGGTGGCCCCCCTCTGGTACTTTATTCGCCCAATATTTTTAATATATTCCAAAAACATGCTCCGTGAAGTTTCAAGACTTTTGGAGTTGTGCAGAATAGGTCTATAATATTTGCTCCTTTTCTAGTCCAGAATTCCAGCTGTCGGCATTCTCCCTCTTCATGTAAACCTTATAAAATAAGAGAGAATAGGCATAACTATTGTGATATAATGTGTAATAACTGCCCATAATGCAATAAATATCAATATAAAAGCATGATGCAAAATGGACGATCACCTTCGCGATATATTTTTATTTGCTTTTTTCAGATCTATTAATACAAAAAATACCTTGCTGCAATTTTTATTTATTTATATTATCTCGCGTTCCCGCGAGATCTATTTATCCAATCTACTACAATTTTACCTATCTTTTTACTAGTGAGGGATTGACAACCCCTCTCTTACGTCGGGTTGCAAGTATTTGTTCTTTGTGTGCAAGAGTTGTTTACGTGGTGTTGTGTGGTTCTCCTACTAGTTCGATAACTTTGGTCTCATCACTAAGTGAAATACCTACCATAGTTGTGCTGCATCATCCCTTCCTCTTTGGGGAAATACCGACGTAGTTCAAGCCGCATCAATGACTCAGGAGGATACCGATGCACACTGGGTTTTGTAAAGTATCACGAAGCATAGGGAACGTCACATGATAACCAAAGGTTCACTCAAATATCATTTGTATAATCATAGGGACTGATATGGATGTCCACGGTTCCACTACCGGTCATTGAATGAAGGGGGTTCGTTCATTTCTATGATTTACCGAACCTATGGGATCACAAGCTTAAGGTAATAACGATCTGCTGAGTGTTAGTGGAACGGGAGTGATTATAATATATATTCATGAAATAGTTTCATTAATATCCGAAATAGTTCCACGAGGTTCCGGAAGCGTTTCGGGGTCACGGAAGGGTTGCGGTGAATATCGAGTAATACCGAGCATTACCGATTAATTATATATAGGTGGAAAATGCTTTTGGAGATGTTAACATATATATATATAATACTTTTGAAAATGTTTAGAGTATTTTTTGAGCAAATAAAGTATTATATATATATATATATTAAATATCAACGGGCCTTAAAAATCCAAGAGGTGGAAGGAGATTTGGGCCATAAAGGCCCAAGTAGAGGTAGTGGCCCTCCTTTCCTTGTGGGGGGGATCCTACTAGGGGTGGGAGTTGGACTCCCCCCTAGGCCGGCGCACCAAGGAAGGACTTTCCTCCCTTGGTAGCTACTCTCTCCTCCCCCCTAAACCTATATATACTAGACGTTTTCCACCCTACTAAATACAAGTTTTTGGGTGCCTCTTCTAGTTGATCTAGTTCTAGTTGGTCCTAGACTAATTAGAGCTAGTCCTAGCGACCTCTAATCCTCATAATTAGAAGCCCAGTGTGGTTCTAATCTCCTCACTCTATTCTCCGGCGAATATTAGCTCTGGACGGTGAAGCGCTGCCGAATCATGAAGACTGTACGCTTGCAACCAAGTAGAGAGGTTGTACTTTCGGTCTTCGGTTTGAGGGATCATTCAAGGACGGTTCGCGGGATTGTCGTCAACGTTCAAGGGACTTCAAGCATGATCTACACCGACTCTTCTTCTTCCGCTGCACTCCGCGGTCGGTAACGATCATTGATCCCAACCCGTTATGCATCTTCATATTGATCTTGGTGATAGTAGGTGCAATTTTTTTTGTTTTCTACTATGTTTCCCAACAGTGGCATCAGAGCTGGTTTATGAGTAGATGCAGGTTGCGATCTAGATCACATCTGATATGCGAGGGTTGATGTTCTTTCTATGCTTCCCACGAGTGTTGCTTCGGTTCAGTTCATCGGCAAAATGATGTAGTTTCACTACAAGGTTCTAACAATCGATCGGCTCTGGCTGTCGACGATCCGCTAACAGTTCCTTGAGCTACATCATAGTCGGGAATAGTGAATTGTTGCGTACACAAGAGGGTGTCGAAGATGGATGATCTTCTAGGGGGTCACGCGTATTGACGAAGTTTAGTGTGGGGGTGAGACTATTTATTAAGTCTCTCTTTCACACACCCTGAAACTTAATTTTTTGCTAAAACTGTTTATTAAGCCTTGTTGTACTTGCGTAGGTAGCTAGTCTTAAGTGCTAAAACTGGTTAACCTCGTAACTAATTTTTTGCTAAAACCGATTAGAGGATGTCTAACTTGGTTTTGTAGGATTTGCATATGATGTGGTATAGCCTTCGTCATGATAATGAGTTTATGTATGAGATGGTCATATGTTGTAATGTTAAGTGGCCTGCGCGTCATGGCATGATGACCGAAGCCACATGATTGCCACCTTAATGTAAACATCATAGACATAGATTACAGGTGATGGTGACAAACATCCACGGAGGACCCCGACGAGGAGAAGGTGTACCAGGCACAGGACGAGGAGCTATAGTTTTGTGTCATGATGAAATTTTAGATTTTGGTGTCACAACAAGGTTTTTTGAAACGATCGCCACGACAACATTTTCTGAAATCGTCATCATGGCAATGTTTTTGAAACAATTTCCTAGGTAACAAAATATTGGTCATCACATTGCTTCAACTGGAGATTGAAGACGATCATGGAGGATTCCTGGCGCCCAGGGCGATACCATGTCATGCTATTATGAATTGCCCGAGATGTTTATCCCTTTATTGTTTGCACCCTTTTGATTGCATAGTAGTCAATTATTAGAGTGATCTCTCATGGTAAATATCAAGTTAAAAGGTGCTCTTCCTAGTGCAGCAACCGTCTATAACACTTAACAGTCTGAAGCATGTCATGTCCACATGAGTACAAACGGGTTGTGAGGTGTAAGGCGGAGATGGTTAGACCATGCATGCAGATTGCACTCGGTTGTCCTGAAGTTATAGTAGAATATTTCTGAGCTCGGGGCACAAAGCATCGAAAGATGAACAAGAGTCATATGGACATATGATCAGCAAAAGATTGCCTACCGGTCAAAATTCTCGTCATTAGTGATGCACACATCAATGGCTGAGAACTAGACTTGGATCTTGAATCACTCACTATTAAGTATGAGAGAAATTAATTTGAGTGGGAGTGCACTATAAATTAAAACTTGTTTAACACTAGTGCTATAATAAATTGTGAATTGTGTCTAAGACTATTTGTGTGTTTGTCGTTATAGATGGCTCGCAATATGTTCAACTTAGCCCCTATGCTTGACAAAGAAAAGTTGGCTGCAAATGGTGGAAACTATGCAGATTGGATCCGAAGCCTGATATTTGTTCTCGGGAGTCCTAAAAAGGAGTACATGCTGGATCAACCCCTAGGTGATGCTCCTTGAAAGGATCTACACCAGAAGAAGTTGTTGCTTATGCTACTCGTAGTGATGACTATGAGTCAGTCTAGTGCCTCATCTTAACTTGCATGGATCCTGGACTACAGAAGCGTTTTGAACGATCCACTACTCAATTTATAATTGGGTCACAGGAAGTTATGTACAAGAAACAAGCAAGGATCAAACGGTTTGAATTAACCAAGGACCTGATAGAATGCAAGATGAAAGAGGGTTCCTCAATGAGTGAGCATATAGTGAAACTTGGTGGCTATGTTGATAGGCTTGCTTCACTAGAATTTGGAATTCCACCAACACTCAGAACAGATATTGTGCTTGCTTCACTCCTCCCATCTTACGATGGTTTTATCATGAATTATAACATGAACGGGATGGAGAAGAGTGCAAACGAGTTGTTTGCTATGCTCAAAACTGCGGAATCTGGGATGCATAAGAACAAAGAAGTGTTGATGGTCATCAAGACTACCAGTTTCAAGAAGAAGGGAAAGTCCGAGAAGAAATCTACTGGTGCCGGTAAGACCATCTCCCAGAAGGAGAACAAGGGCGGAGCCAACAAAGAGACTGAATGTTTCTACTGCAAACAGAAAGGGTCACTAGAAGAGGAACTGCAAAAAGTACTTAGCAGATAAGAAGAACGGTTATTCGGACAAAGGTATAGAAGTTATACAATATTAATGTTGTTTTACTTGTTTTTGTATGTCACGCGGTATCTGATACTAATCAATTGCTGTTATTCGCAATCTGACATAAGGACTACAGAAAGCTCACAAGTTGAGAAGAAATAAAGACGTGATCAAGGATGATGATGGGATCGCTGCTCAACATTGATAGAGTATGTCTTCAAGACTTATCTTAGGATCGAATAATAGTTATTACAATCCGGAGTTGTATAAGATATTATGTTTTGGATTATGTAATCAATATTATTATTAAAGTTTTTTAACAATAGTTGTTGAAGTGGTTATAAGAATATATGTTGGATTTACCACAAAGTTACGATGGTTTATTCATAAAATCTTGATTTAAGTGTATTACAACATTTATGTTAAAAGAAGACTGACAAGTTCCACATGATATATCTTTGCTTGGATACATCGGGAATAATCTTCATATAGATAGAGTAATTGATTATATTGATTGATCAAATATACATAATGATGTATAAAACCGATAAATAAAATAGAGTATGGTGGATAATTATGCTTCATTAAAATAAGTAAAAATATTTTACTCAGACTGAAATATTGGATAGTTCAAAGGAATTTCAGAATAAATATTATTTGAAGAGTTTAAATATTTTAATGAAGATTAAGGATCATTATGACAATTGATAATGTGATTCTTCATTTAAAGAATAGATCTAAAGTCATAAGTTTAGCAAAACATTTGAATTATTCTATCTGCTTTTTATATTCAGGGTATAACTAAAACAGCAATATTTACACTGAATAGAAAAAACCACATATAGATCTGGTTAAAAGAAAAATCATATGAGATATGAAATTCTTTAACTAGATAACAGTTGGATTGTAGAATATTATATAACATGATTCCTCTCATTGAAATGATCAGAAGACAAAAAGATTTGTCACAAATGAAGGAAAAGGTTTTCTTGTCAAAAATAAGTGGGAGGATGTTATAGCTTGAAGAGATTAATGAATCTTTAACAGTGGTAAATTGAATCAATAAATCGGAATTTGTTCCGATAGATTGTATGCAAGATATCCCATAAATACTACATTGGATGTAGAAAATTCTAAAAGCTAACAACATGATCATGAATATCGTTGAACTTATGAAATGTACGACAAAGTATTCATCTTAGAAGAAGATGAACTTAAACACTACAAGGAAACGATAGCGGCGCCTAGTACAAAACGGGAATGGCCCTTGTCCATGCACATCGGAATGAGAATTTATATACAATCAAGTTTAGAACCTAGCTGTTTATTTTCATACATAACTAACAAGTTTAGAACTTGATAGACACTTCAAGTAGTATGAAGAGAAAGGAGGATTTTAAACAAGTTTCCTAATTTGGGAAAGGTTGTATGGCTGATACAAACAGAAAGGTTTTAAATCCTCAAGATAACCGGATAAATGAGCAAAACTCCAAAAGGATTTTTGAAGATTTAAACTAGCATTGAGATTTTGGACTTGTCCAAAAGTATTTTGCGTAAAATTCAGTGAGAGCTATATAATATTTCTAAATCTTATATGAAAGTCATATCATGAAAACGAAATAATATAAAAGCTTCCAGGTACTAACAAAATAGTTTTGTAAAATTCATGTGAGCTGTATAATGTTTCTGATCATATATATTATGAGATGAAAACAATATGAAGTTCTTTAGCACATAATAAAATAGTTTTGAAACAAATTTCTATCAGTGTATTAGGCAGAATATTGCGCGTGGAAGAATCTATGGAGATAGATCAAAATGTCTTATTAAGCTAATATAAAGTTTATATATATCTTGACAATTTTTTTAAAAGGGTTTAAAATATATAGAGAGAAAAAGTGTTTTCTCTAAATGTCATATAACTTGATGCTTATGAATGATAAGATTGGAAGATTATATCATCCTGATAAGTTATGAAATATATAATAGCCAAAAGTATATTTACTTAAAGTTAGTAAATAAAACATCAAGGAACTCAAAAGGTTAAAATGTTTGTTTTGAGTAATTGAGGTCGAAATTCATTATTGAGAATATATGAATATCAAACTTCATAATTGATACGATTGGGCTATGATAATTCATAATTATTTATGAACAAAAATTTGTTGGATCTATAAATGATAAAGATATACATCTTGAAAACATGAGATGTTTCAATTTTATATGGACCAAGAAATGTCTGATATAAATGTTTTGTCTGAATGAATGTTACAAGAGTTGTAATAGAACCATAAAAGGTTTTGCAAGAAGAATCTTTACAAAATGGGTTAATTCAAGAAATGATCAAGAAAAGTCTTGACATAAAAATGATCCTAAATCCAATAATATTTTATTTTGAGTAAAATATTATAGCTTGAAAGCAAGATGGATTAAGATCCTAAAATCAAATGAAGCATACACAAATATTGAAAGCTCATGACAAAGGCTCTACCACAAGCAAAGCATTGGTAAACACGAGATAAGCTATTAGGTGCTATGTAACTAGATTATTGACTCTAGTGCAAGTGGGAGACTATTGGGAACATGCCCTAGAGGCAATAATCATGCATTATTATATTCCCATTATTCATAATTAAGAGCTTATATTTCATACTATAACTGCTATGATCCTAGAATGTGCGATTAAGTGGAAAACTCATATGCACGTGTGAAATGATAAACGGTCAAACAATAGGTTTCCAGTCCAGCCTTTAGGACTGGCCCAAGTGTTGTTAGTGATCACGTTTTCCGGATCTTAGGATATCGTCAGGTGTAACGATAGTCCTAAAACAACATTGAGGGTATGCCGCTAGAAGAACTATCATATTGACTTGACCCAACCTTGTATGTTATACTTAGTGATCATATCGTCTGAAATCATCCATTATAACACGAAGTGTTAGCATGTGTTCTTTAGTTCCTCGAACCATTAGAGTGTCTCGGTAACTTACTACTAGACGATGGACTTTGGGGTTGCTCAAACATCATCTGTAACAAGGTGATCATAACGACAACTTCTAGGGTCATCGGAAAGTTTGACAAGTAAACGAACAACTCAAGAGTGGGATTTGCTCCTCCGACGATGGAGAGATATTCTTAGGGCCCTCCCTGTGTGATGACATCCATAATCATCTGGCCAGACACAGGTGACTTCATCACAGGGATGCCAGAACACGTCAACGAGAAAGAAGAACAAAACCGGTAACGGGAGCGACGGTATAGTGAGCATGGTGATGATTCAGGGGGATACCGATGCACACTGGGGTTTTAAAGTATCGTGAAGCAAAGGGAACATCACATGATAACCAAATGTTCACTCGAATATCATTCGTATAATCATAGGGACTGATATGGATGTCCACGGTTCCGCTATCGGTCATTAAACGAAGGGGGTTCGTTCATGTCTATGATTTACCGAACCTACGGGGGTCACAAGTTTAAGGTAATCACGATCTGTTGAGTGTTAGTGGAACAGGAGTGATGAGAATATATATATATATATATATTCGTGAAATTGTTTCATTAATATCCGGAATAGTTCCAAGAGGTTGTGGAAGCGTTTTGGGGTCACCGGAGGGGTTTCAGTGAATATCGGGTAATACGGGGCATTACCTATATATAGGTGGAAAATGTTTCCAAAGATGTTAAATTATATATATATAATACTCTAAAAGTGTTCAAATTATTTTATATATAAATTAAATATCAACGGGCCTTAAAAGGCCAAGAGGTGGAAGAAGATATGGGCCATAAAGGCCCAAGTGGAGGTGGCGCCCGCCCCCCCTTTCCTTGTCTGGGGGCCGAATCCTACTAGGGGTGGGAGTTGGACTCCCCCTAGGCTGGTGCACCAAGGGAGGACTTTCCTCCCTTGGTGGCTGCTCTCCCCCCCCCCTAAACCTATACATACTAGAGGTTTTCCACCCTATTGAATACAAGTTTTTGGGTGCCTCTTCTAGTTGATCTAGTTCTAGTTCTAGTTGGTCGTAGACTAATTAGAGCTAGTCCTAGCCACCTCTAATCCTCATAATTAGATGCCCAGTGTGGTTCTAATCTCCTCCCTCTAATTCTCCGGTGACGATTAGCTCTGGACGGCAAAGCGCTGCCGGATCATGAAGACCGTACGCTTGCAACCAAGTAGAGAGGCCGTCTTTTGGTCTTCGGTTTGAGGGATCGTTCGATGGTTCGCGGGATCATCATCAATGTTTGAGGGACTTCAAGCACAATCTACACTGACTCTTCTTCTTCCGCTGCACTCCGGGGTCGGTAACCATCGTTGATCCCAAACCGTTATGCATCTTCATATTGATATTGGTGATCATAGGTGTGGATTTTTGTTTGTTTTCTTGTACGTTTCCCAACAGGGAGGCACGGGTGCGACCAGGCACGTTCATCACATCAAACCGACAGCCGGTTTCCATGCGAAATCGCCTGGAAACTCAACAATCCGACGGGCGTCTTCTCCTGTGGGGGTGTGAAAGCCGCGAGGCGCCGCTCTGGCTCGCCGCCCAAGGCTAAAGTCCGAGTATTTAAAGATGAATAAAGTCCCTCAACCCTAGTCACATGCTCTTCCTTCCTCTCCGTGGACCAGCCTGAGCCCATCCATATCTCTCCGTCTCTTCCTCCCTGTTCCATCGTTGTCCACCTCGTCCATGGCCGGATAGAAGAAGACCACATATGCTATGCTAGCACCGGAGAACCGGTTCCAGATTTAGGAGGAGATCCGAGCGAGGCGTGCTGCCTAGATCACAGCTGGCCTGCCTTCGGACTCCCATGAGCTGGAGGAGGGGGAGCAGCAGTTGGAGCCCATGGAGCAGGCGGATCCAGATGAGGAATATGAGGAGCCGATGTCGGTTGCAGGCTTTGCCATGGAGGACGCCATGGCGGAGTTCGAGGTCGCCCAAGCGGCGGAGATGGCGGAGCAGATGCACTTTTCTCGGGCGTGTTCGCCATGTCGGATTGACGTGTGGGGCCTACACAGACACGAGTTGAAACCCAGCGGTCCGGTGAGAACGTCGCTTTGGAACACCGCCCGAGGTGCCAAATTCAGCTATTTAAGCCGGACGACGACACCCCAATCCTAGCCCATCCCATGTCTATTTGCCCTCCCTCTCATGTCGCTGCCGTCCAATTTGCTCACCTTTCGTCCCGACAACAGATCATCACTTCTGTCATGCTCACCTCAGAGCGGCGGTTGGAGCTGTCGGAGGAGACCCACGCCGGACGCGATGCTCGGATTGCAGCCGGACTCTCTCCGGACTGGCCGGAGCAAGAGGAGGAGCAAGGGCAGGCCTAAGAGGAAGAGTCGGAGGAGGAAGTGGATGCAGATGAGGCAGATCTGGCGCCTCCCTCTACGGGCTTCGCCATGGCCGACACACTGGTGAAGTATAAGGTCACCCAAGCGAATAGGCGGTGCTGAGCAACAAGCCATCCCGAGTCCATCTAGCTGGAGCATGAGGTTGAGGTCAACCGCCGCTTCCTACACCAAGCGGCCATGAAGCACGACTAACTATTCATGGTTGTGGATGGGGGTGGCCAATGAGCACGAGGCCGATCTGTCCGGCACTGCCGACACGGACGTCGTCTACATCTCCGACGAGAAGTAGTACTATTAGGGTAGTTCATATGTATGTAGTAAGACGTGGATGATTTTATGTGTGCATGGGTAGTATGGATTTGAGGGTGTCACAGAGGTATGTGGTTTTGGCAGACCAAACATGAGGGGTGACCAAGCCATATCCATGGAGGAGCCTGGGGCACGTCCGCAGACATATGAGGGCCATATTTTTCATTTGTGGCTGTAGATGCTCTAAGAGCAACTCTGCTAGTAGAACTTTGGTATTGGTCCAATTGTCACAATAAATGTCAATATGATATCATTTTCTTCTAAAAGTGGCACTCTATAGAGCTGACATATGCCTTCAGACCGCCATAATTTATGTAGGTCGCTTAAAAAACGAGCTCGTAACCTCCATATTTAGAGGTTGTGGAGATCTCACTTGGAGCTCGTCCCAAATCTAACCACCAGTGCAGGAGGGAGGTTTCACCTTCTTCTTCCTCGTGCCGGCACCCATATTTTAAGTAGCGCACTAGAGGTACGTGCATTGTCGCGCATATATAATCACTAATGAGTGGGGTGACACGACGATCATTTGTCCCATTAGTGGTGCACCCGCTCCCTCCGATTCCAGATGAGGCTGTATGGATGGCCGCCATGCTGTATCTTCCCCCGACCATGAAAGCTCGATGGGTGACGAAACTCCATCACCTAGATCGTAGTTGTCACCTCCCCATCTCCTACCCTTCCTGCCACAATGTCGCCATGCCAGAAGAACACAACCTATTGGCTGAACCTTTTGTCCTAGTTGCAGCAAACTAGCCCACGACAATTGGTGATTCCTTTTCCCATAGCAGCACGTGTGCTGCTTCCTCCTCCCGCAACGGCTCTCATGACAGCGATAGCGAGGGATATGTCGGCTCCTGTTGCAGCAGGCGGCGGAAATTTGGTGCCTCATGCATTATCATGCCCGTCAACGATGTCGACTCCATCGACACGACTGGACCCGTCGCCCCGAGACGAAGCCGGAGTGCGAGGACCCGGTCGACGAGGAGTGCATCTTCTACGAGTTCTGCTCCGCAACACCAACAAGGAGGTGGAGTGTCAATTCGCGGTTGTCGCTATTGAGACCGACCCTTGCGCCTTCTTCAACAATCCCTTGGAGGAGGACGAGGATGACTAGGCGGCGTTGGTGGTGGCGGTACAATTGGTAGTAGTACTTAGCAATGTTGAATAGTGACATTACATATTTTAAAATGTGGCTTAACAACATTTGAAGTCGCAAAAAATATGTAGACAATGACATAACAGTGGTAAGATTGGTCTTTTGATGTCTGAATTTTCACGTCGATGGTTCATCACGGCCCTATTTGCATGCTGGGAAATGCGTGCTTGTTTTCGTGGTGACTTTCGGCCTCTAATATGAGTTTATCATGTTTAATGATGATTAGAATTGTTTTGGTTTGATTAAATATACATTAAATTGAACATACAAATTTGAAGAAAAAAACATAAAACACACATATGGAGGCCACATTATGGTGACTCTTGTTTCCTTTGTGCAGAACCGCCACAACCTCTAAATGCATATGGAGTGGGCTTCATATATGCCATATCCATACACATGAGGGAGGACAAAATGCGCAGAAAAGACTAGTGTTGGTCTGTAGGGCCAATTTAGATCCTAGTTGGTAGCTAGGCATAACGACCAGGAACCGGTGGGTTCGGCTAGGACGTTACACCAGGAAACCTTCAGACATTTTACCAAGAAGGCTCAGAACGAATATGAAGTCTCCATCAAGCATGAACGTTGGGATCCATACGAGCGCTATAGCCTCCTTCGCCTAGTAGCCAAGAACGTGGATGATGTTAACACAGAGAGGAGGGGAGGGAGAACGGACCGTCCATCCTCGTCGTCCAGATCTCCCTTACCATCGCAGTCACTAGAGAGCACCCGCAAATGCACCCAGCGATCATTCCAGTGAAGAGGGACTTGCGGAACACTCAATAATACTCCCAAAAACCTGGTACGTGAGGTGAACCACTAGGATGCAGAGTTTCTCGTCAATTTGTAGCTTAAGTTTGAAGACTTTATCTCTGGGCCGGTTGGCATCGCTTCTGGATACCACGAAGGCAAATCCCAGAGCTCTGGCCTTTGTCTCCAAACTTGTGGTGTAGTCACCTAAACACCTCAAAGATAAAGCTTTGAGATGATCAAAACTTTAGGGCCCTGGAGCTAGAAACTTATACATAATCACCAGGCCTACTTTGCTATGCACCATGAGAGAGCCAGATGCCCATGTATCTTCCCATTTATACTCCCAACTTACCGCTTCGTGTGGGTGGGGGCACTATATATATACTCCTATCCCACCTCCTTCATATCTTAGCCCTATTTGTTTGAGCTTGGGCTTCAGCTTTTGCTGCTTCTAGCCCCCTAAAAGTAGCCCGACCAAACAACTAATTTCGTGATCGGTTTGAGAGAAGCAACTCCCAAAAAATGCATTGTGAGGTATATGCCTATCCAGACATGCTTCTCGCACCCCCACCGGTTTCTCAATCCTCTCGCGAAAGCATGCCATCCAACTTCATGTTATTTACAGTCAAAATGCCACAACTATATACAAGGAGGCAACCTTCATAAATTATTTTGGCTCTCGCCATGATCTCATTTCCCCTCCTGTCCGATACTGAAAAAGGCTTTTGCCTCGCTTTATAAATAAAGCAAACCGCTACAGATCACCGAGTATCACAAATGAGAAGAGAGAGCAGGGCACTAGGGTTTTATTTGACGTCGTTGTCTCCATCTTCGGGGCCTCCGATGACCAGAGCTCACTCCCCCACCTTCCTAACTCGTCCCTGCTCCTGGATCTCGTTCCCTGGCCTCATCCTCGTCGCTCCCGACCGAGAGCCGCTGCCATGTATGACCATGCCACTGGCCTGGACCACTCCCTCTCTGTCATGAGAGAGATACCATCTTCTACTTTCTCGCTAAGATTATTTTTTTAATATACATTTTTTATTAATTTGCACAAATATTACGCTTAAAAAGAATTTCAGAAATAATACACCGTCGGCCCGCTGCGGACCGACTGGGCCTAGTCAGCCCACAGCAGGCCGAGTGGGCGTACTCGGCCAGTAGCAGGCCGACAGCTGGCCAGCCTGCGACGTGTCGCGCGCGGATTGGGCAGGCCACGTCGCGAGGGGGGAGAGAGGGAGCTGTCGGCACGGCGGTCACGGGGCGAGCCCCTGTCGGCTTACCGCAGGCCTATCGGCTTACCGTGGGCCGATCGGCCTGCTGCTAGCCGACAGGGTGCAGCCCCACCTCACACGGCTGGCCCGGCTCCCTGCGCCTCTTATCCTCTTCCTCCACGCGAGAGCTTCTGTTCTGTCCTTCTCCTCTCTCTACACAAAAATGCCTCCAATTTCTAGACCTAAATGAGCCGGTTATTTGCGGTTTTGGCACCGTGAATGGATTCAACTTAGTTAGGGCAGCCAAAAGAGGTCTCGATCTACTGATGGGGTAGCTCGTGGTGGTCGTGGTGAGCATTTTGGTGGAGTTTTTTTCCAGCTCATTGGTGGAGGTTGTTGCGGCGGTGGAGGTGGAGGTGGTGGTGGTGAAGTTGGGGCAGTGTGGTGGAGGTGGTGGAGGTGAAGCTCCGACAGTTTGGTGGCCACCGTTCGTCGTTCGTCGTTCTTCGTTCGCACGCACGCACGCTTCAAGGGTATATTTCGACAAACATTTTATTTTTTGTAGGTGCTCCGGTAGTATTTGTTAATATGTTTCAATGTGAAATAAACTAGGTGTGTGATTATTGTTATTTGCCCCGGTAGTATACGTAAATATATTTAGATGTTAACTAATTAGTTGTGTAAAAATGTGTAGTTGCTCCGGTAATATTACGTACTATATGTGGATGACAAGTATTTAGGAGTGTCAGTATTTGTAGTAGCTCCGGTAAAATCCGTAATATAGGTAGTCCAGTCAAATATTAAAATCTGTCAATATTTGCAGTTGCTCCGGCAAATATTCATAATATACTTGTAGGTGTGTGAATTGTATTAGTTGCTCCGTTAATATTTTGTAATATATAGCTAGCTAATATATAGACATGTCTAATATTTATTAGTGGGGGTATATTAAGTTGTTGCTTAATACCTGTATTTCGTTGTTGAAAAAAATAGGTGAGCCGAGATGTTCGATGTAGTGAACTTCAGATTTTGCTATGGTCCTGGTACTGTCCAAACAACTAAGATGGGAGCAGATCTGAGTGAATTTACTCATATAGATGTGCCAATGAGCGCACCTCAAACATGGTCAGTCAGTCAGTCGAAAGAATGGATTGCGACAAGTTTAGGTCTTGATACTGAAACACACACCGTCGGTGTTCATGCATTATGGACACGGTCAAGTTCAATAATTTACTTTTATTTAAGGCCGATAGAGCGAGACTCCGAATGGGTGCGGTGGTTACAAGGTTGTGAACGAAGGGGATGCAATCCTGTTGCTTTAGTTCTTCCCGTCGTGAAGGAGGTCACTGCACATGAAGGCGAGGGTGGCTATGATCCTGGTCATAGCAGTGTAGGGAGGCAGTTATCTATGTCAAATGCTGGAGATGATGGTTACGAACAAGGACAGAGCAGTCAGGTAGAAGGAGGAAATGCTTATGGTTATGAACCAGGGCAGAGTAGTTAGGTAGAAGGAAGAAATGCCGATGGTGATTACAATGGCGAGGTGGACGCTGACGAGGTAGATGGGCACATGCAGGACCAGATGGAAGAAGAAGACACCGATGTTGAAAGGGGTCATGCCGATGATTCTGACGAGTCAGATGAAGAAGAAAATGCAGAGGAGGTCCCGAATCCTGCATCGTGGAATCATGACTTCTCATCTGCAATGACCGTGAATGATGGACATGATTCAGCCTGGCAATATCACCAGAACAATATTGCGACGGGTGCTGTGTATCCGAACAAGCAAGCCCTGAAAGATGCAATAATTAACTGGGCAATGTCCACGCAAAGGGTTTTCACAGCTCAGGTGTCCAGTTAGAAATTCCTGACAATGGTATGCAAGAACGCAGATTGTCCCGCCAGGGTGCACAGCTTTCTCCCTAAGTATGGCACAAGTTGGGTGATAAGTGACTTAGTTAATCACAGTTGTCTTATTCCCTGCATCCCTCAGGATCATGCCAACCTTTCATCGACGCTTATTGTTCGGTTGTTTTATGATGAGATAGTGCAGGGCAAAGCTATGGAAGTGAAGGCAGTCCAGACAAAAGTCTTCGCCAGGTTCAAGTACAGAATTTCTTATGGCAAGGCTTGGAGGGCTAAGCATGCGGCGCTTGAGAGGAGATTTGGTTCTTATTTTGATGCATATGACTCTGTTGTCCAGCTCCTCCACACCCTGCAGCAGCGGAATCCAGGCACCTATATCGATATCCAAGACATGTTCATGCCAGAGTTCCCAACTGTGAGGGTGCTGCATCGTCTCTTCTTCTCTTTCGGTGTATGCATCGAAGCTTTCAGGCATTGCCGACTGGTGATATGTGTTGACGGTACTTTTCTCACAGGCAAGTACAAGGGTTAAATCCTGACAGCCATAGGTCAAGACGGCCAAAATCAAGTCGTCCCACTCGCATTTGCTTTTGTGGAGAGCGAGAACATTGAAAGTTGGACATGGTTGTTCAGGCAGTTGAAAATATCAGTTGTGAAGGAGAAGCCCAATGTGTGCATCCTTCATGACAGGCATGCAGGTATACTCAGTGCGATAAGGACACTGACAAACCCAGGCCCTGAGGAACAAGTTCCATGGCAGGACTTGCAGAGCCGTTGGTGCATGCGCCATCTGGGGGCTAATTTCTTCTCGCAGTTTAGAAATAAGAACCTGATGAATCTGTTCAAAAAACTCTGCAAGCAGAACCAGCTACGGAAGTACAATTTGATACGCGACAGACTTAATGTGTGCACGCAGAGACACATGAGGGACAGGAAAGCTGCAAGAGATGCAGCGGTGAGGGCACATGTTGAAGCAGTAGCTGCACAGTTGGCAACAGGAACAGCGGCCGTGGAGGAGGAGCCTGTTGGGCTATGTGACCTGCCAGGCTTTGACCCACCTGGTACTAGGAGAAGGCTTGGGAGGTCGATTAAAACCTTCGAGCAGTGGATAGAGCATGAGCCTCTGAGAGGTGGTCTTTGCTACATGACACACATGGAGCAAGGTACGGTGTCATGACAACGAACCTCGAGAAACATACAACTTTGTCCTCAGAGGAAACCGGGCATTGCCACTTACAGCCATCGTTGAGGGTATTTTCTATGGCACCGTCAAGTATTTCAGAGATAGACGTCAAAAAGCAGAGCAACATATCTTCAACAACCCGAATACACGGTACTGTGAAAGAGTCACGAAGTACATGGACAACAAGATGCAAAAAGCTAGGTCACACACTGTAGTCGCCATCGGTAATCAAGAAAGAAGGTTTGAGGTCCGCTTAGCCAACAACAAATTCGGATGTGCAAATGAGTTGAGGACGCATGAGGTGAAAATTGGTAATGAAGCCTGGCCAACGTGTGAGTGCACATGCAACAAACCGAAATTGCTTCACCTACCTTGCTCACATGTACTTGCTGCTTGCGGGCAGCTTGGAATGGACGCAATATCGTTTGTGTCTCCATTTTTTCTGAAAGAGTCTGTCCTCAATACCTGGACAGGTGAGCTGATGGGTTTTCGATCAATGGGTAATTTCAACAGCGTCAACCCCGCTGAAAGGCGTTACATTCCAAACCCAGAGCATATGCGTACAAGTAGAGGCAGACGGCAGTGTCAGCGCATCCGGAATGATATGGATGAATCTGAAGCAGGAGGTCGACTAGGAAATGCATTCTATGCAATGAATTTGGTCATAGGGATACTAATTGTCCCACTTTCATCACTGGGCGTGGACGAGGCAACCGGGGACGAAGAGGAGGTAGAGGAAACAGAGGAGTAAGAGAGAGAGGAAGAAGCTAAGCTAGCAGTAGTATGTTCTGAATTTGTATTAAGTGTGGCACTATGTTTTGAATTTGTATTAAGTGTGGCACTATGTTCTGAATTTGTATTAAGTGTGGCACTACATTCTGAATTTTTATTAAGTGTGGTACTATGTTCTGAATTTGTATTAAGTGTGGCACTACGTTCTGAATTTTTATTAAGTGTGGCACTATGTTTTGAATTTGTATTAAGTGTAGCACTATGTTCTGAATTTTTATGTGCAGGAATGTCGGGACTGTGGTTGCTGAATGGGGATATTGATAGGCGTCATCGTGCTGCGATATGGTATGAGCGCAAGCTTGAGCCTCTGGTCACTCGCACTCCTAAGGAGCACTGGATGATACACCCAGGATGGGTTCAGCGTTACGTGCTTTATTAATTTGCACACTGACATGCATATTAATGGGAGACACTAACTGAAATCTTCTCTGATGAAGGTTGAAATGGGCCGGCCTTTTACCTTTCGCGCGTCTGGTTGAGTCTATCCCGGGTGAGAAACGCCTCGCCATCAACTCCTCCTTGTTGAGTTGCTTAGTGGACCGTTGGAGGCCAGAGACCCACACATTTCACTTCCGATGGGGAGAGATGGCTCCTACTCTAGAGGATGTGTCACTTTTGCTCGCACTACCATTGGCAGGTCATGCCATAGGACTGTTGGACGCACCGGCTGGTTGGGAGTGAGGTCTTACACAACGTTTTCATGGTGTTTTTCCAGATGCTTTGGATCCGGTATGGAGCATCATGGACCTAAGTATGATTGGTTGCTCAATTTCCAGGTTATTTCCCCTAGCTCTTATCTTCAATTTATCGTGCATATGGTTTTACAGAAAATACCTGTGGCTTACTAAAACTTTTCTCGCTGCTTAATGCAGATCCAAAAGTTCCCGGCGCCATTGAGTGCGGAACAGATCACTCGGAGCCTAGAGGCCTACATAATGTGGCTTTTTGGCAAGGTGATGTTCACAGAGAACCATGTCACCACCGTTAGCGCGCTCTACATCCCTATGGCACTCAAGATAGCGAGCGCTCAGACGGCGGATGAGATCAGACAGAGGAGTTGGGGTTCGGCGGTCTTAGCGGCTACATACCGAGGTATGTGCAACGGTTGCCAGCTTACATCAAGAAAGCCAGCCCTTCTTGGATGCCCTCTATTCCTACAGCTGTGGTTGTGGGAGAGGTTCTCTATAGGGCGACCAGATGTATGTGTTAATCAGCCTATAGCCGCCATGTTTGATGCTGACGGCATCGACATGCCTACTTTTGGTCTGTGTTGGACACGTCGCGAGGTATGTATCGTGTTATAGTTTAATGTAACTTTTGTGTGCACCAGAGATAGTTCAATGCTAGCGGCTACTAACATTTGTTTTCTATAAAGACGCTTTGCTAGTGATCAGACCAGGAAGGCATACACGGCATTGAACGAGCAGTTCGATACATACACTGGGGTCATCTGGCAGCCCTACACAGAAGCAACCATAAATGTGAGATACCCTGGTGGTATGTCTGTGCTATGCACAAGGGACCGAGATTACTGGATGACGAA
>NC_053022.1:373937097-373965669 GCF_003073215.2 Triticum urartu | reverse complement strand
AAAAGAGAGAGATCTACGGATCCTTATATTGACATGTCAACTTTGCTTGGTGATGAGTGCATGTATTTAATTCTTATCATTTTGAGCGCTCCACCAAGATGTATGTGACATGGAAGAGTAACCCATGATCCTAACTCATTATGCATTTGCAGTCCAAAGCAAATCTTAAGATATGCACAAATTTAGGGGGAGCTCTTGCTTTTCACATACTTCTCAACGCGACAATATCTTTCACTCTTATTATCATTTGTCGAAGCTTTGATCTATATGTTGTCATCAATTACCAAAAAGGGGGAGATTGAAAGTGCAACTATCCCTGGGTGGTTTTGGTAATTCCTAACAACATATAGCTCATTGAGCTAACATTATTCCAAGATTAATATTTCAGGAAAAGCTCAATGAATGGCATGGCATGGATGAGGAAAGTGGATCCCTCAAAATTCTAAGGACAAAAAGTTTGGCTCAATCTTGAAGCTCAAGACGCTACATTTTATATTTTAGTGATCCAAGATCACATTGAGTCTATAGGAAAAGCCAATACTATCAAGGAGGGATGAGGTGTTGCTTAATGACTTGCTCAAAGTGCTTAGTGATATGCTCCAAAATCCTCAACTACCTTCCCACATCCACATATGACCTAAACCAAAAGTCAAACTCGGCCCCACCCAGTCTTTCTATCCGGCGCCACCGAGTTTCAAATGTCATAGCCACTGCCACAAACCCTAGGCAAATCGGTTTCACCGATAGGGATCTCGGTCTCACCGAGATGGGATTGTAATCTCTCTGTTTCCCTTCGTAACGTTTCGGTCCTACCGAGATGAGCGATCGGTCCCACTGAGATTGCAATGTAAAATCTCTGTTTCCCTTTTGTAACATTTCGGTCTCACCGAGATGAGCGAATCGGTCCCACCTAGTTTACCTGACCAACTCTCTGGTTAGCTTATTACCAAAATCGGTCCCACCGAGTTTGTGTAATCGGTCACACCGAGATTACGTTATGCCCTAACCCTAACCATATCGGTCCTACCGAGTTGCATCTCAGTCCCACCGAAAATCCTAACGGTCACTAGGTTTGCTGAATCAGTCCGACCGAGTTTAACCATTCGGTCCCACCGAGTTTGGCAAATTGTGTGTAACGGTTAGATTTTGTGTGGAGGCTATATATACCCCTCCACCCACTCTTCATTCGTGGAGAGAGCCATCAGAACATACCTACACTTCCAATACACATTTTCTGAGAGAGAACCACCTACACTTGTGTTGAGGTCAAGATATTCCATTCCAACCATATGAATCTTGATCTCTAGCCTTCCCCAAGTTGCTTTCCACTCAAATCTTCTTTCCACCAAATCCAAATCCTATAAGAGAGAGTTGAGTGTTGGGGAGACTATCATTTGAAGCACAAGAGCAAGGAGTTCATCATCAACACACCATTTGTTACTTCTTGGAGAGTGGTGTCTCCTAGATTGGCTCGGTGTCACTTGGGAGCCTCCGACAAGATTGTATAGTTGAACCAAGAAGTTTGTAAGGGCAAGGAGATCGCCTACTTCGTGAAGATCTACCGCTAGTGAGGCAAGTCCTTCGTGGGCCACGGCCGTGATGGAATAGACAAGGTTGCTTCTTCGTGGACCCTTCGTGGGTGGAGCCCTCCGTGGACTTGCACAACCGTTACCCTCCATGGGTTGAAGTCTCCATCAACGTGGATGTACGATAGCACCACCTATCGGAACCACGACAAAAACATCCGTGTCTCCAATTGCATTTGAATACTCCAAACCCTTCGCTTTACATTCTTGCAAGTTGCATGCTTTACTTTTCGCTGCTCATATACTCTTTTGCATGCTTGCTTGAATTGTGTGGAGATTGCTTGACTTGTGCTAAGATAGCTAAAATCTGCCAAGAACTAAAATTGGGAAAAGGCTTGATTTTTATTTGGTCAATTAGTCTAATCACCCCCCCTCTAGACATACTTTCGATCCTACAATGGTGATGATCACGAGCATGAGGACGAGCAGCGCCCATATACTCTGTGGCGCCTGGCAACTAATTCCGATGGATCACCTCTTCTTGTGTGTATACAGCCCACTGATGATGTTACTGCTAAGGAAGCAGGTGTCTCCCATGGTCGCACTCTCCGGACCTATTCCAACACCCGTTGCATGGTATTCGGGATGGATACTAGTGTGCTAGCGCCAACTCCTTCTCCCTGGTACAGAATTGATAGTCTTGGAGAAAACTCGCTCTTCCTTGGACAAAACTATCCGATGATGGTGAAAGGCGATCCAACTGATGTTGACACATTTATGAGAAGCAACTGTGTCTATACCTCGGACATTTGTGTGGTTCCCTACCCTGGTAGGGATATAGTAGGCCGCTTCAGCCTGGATGATCAGTCCTGCGTTGGTTTCCAGATCGACAATCGATGGCCCGTCCCAGAGAATCACTTGTGGTTCAAAGCAAGCGTTTCCAACGCCGAGGAATGGTTGAGTTGAAGTTCATTTCATTGCTTGTTATTTGTTGTGTGGTGAAAACTTTAGTATTTATAATGTATCCTCGTTGTCGATGTGGGTTGATGACCTGTTGTATGTAATAAAATGATATGCCTGTGATAAACTTACTAAATTTATGAATGGCTTTCGAGTCGCTTCTCTGAGTGAGTGGTGCGATGAGGCAAAAAAATATTTTCCGAATACATAATTGTACGTGCATTGCAACAGGTTATCGGATGAGGCCAATCAACAATAGTAGTACACTATTTGTACTAGCTTCACATGCTTCGCGCGTCGGGCGGGTGTTTTTACTGTAGCCATATGTTAATGTGTTCGTTGTACGTAACCAGCACCTCAAATCCTCGATACTAGTACTATATAGTAGGAGTAAGTAGTAGGAGTAGTAGGGTGGCATGGGCCAGAACAAGCATTCACGTCCAGGAGTACGGCACACGCCACCACCACGACATCCATCTGACACCATATTATTTCTTGGAGTCCGTGCTAGAGCAATCTCTTCAACCTCGTCGTTTCTCTAACTTCAGCCATCGCGCGCGGCGAGGTGGGGGTTTGCCGATAGTCGGTTTCCTTAACTGCGGTCCCACTTGTAAGGCCAACTCCAACGCACGACCCCAAACGCACCTCCGTTTTGCACGACTCCAACGATAATTTTGACTAGAAAAGCAAGACCAAAGAAAACAAGAACCACAAGAATACATTTTACTACTCCTGTAAGTTGGATTAGTGCCTTCTCGATGCATTCATTGTTGATCTGCGGAGGCTCGATCTTGCGTCTGTGCTAGCTAAAAGTGATAGAACATCTACTAAATTGCGCTCTATCAATATATGGATGTACTCTTCTTCCCAATACAAAAACTTGCATCCATTCTACTCCCTCCGTTGCACAATACATGCCTTCTATTTGTCAAAATATATATGTATCTAGACATGTCTTAGTATATAGGTACATCCATTTTTGGACAAATGGAAGTCAAGTATTTTGGAACGGAGGGAGTACACAATAAAATTTTTAAGTTAGCACAACTAGTCTAATCCGAGAGCAGAACCGAAGATTTGGTCGGGTTCTTCCTCCTTTTGCCGACACGTGGGACATCCAGCATCCAGGTCGTGTCATGAAAGAAAATAGAGTGGTAGTTGAAGCCACGAGATGTGCATCTTGGGTTAAACTGTAAATAGAATCTTACTACTCTTGAGTAACTCCAAAAGCGGCCACCGAAGATCTTTATTGGATTTGTTTTTCATCACCAGCACGTCGAGGTGAAAGATGTGCAGGTTCAGTGGGTCCTCTTGCGTTTTCACTGACATGTGGGGCCGCATGTGAGCAAACAGACGATGGGCTCCGCGCGTCCGCTGGCTGGCTGAGAAGAGAGATAGAGGAGGGCTGAGCACGGACTACAGGAAATTTGTTCTACGTACCTCGATATAGGCTCGATATAGTGGGGTGGCATGGGCCATAACTCAGTAGCATTCACGTCTAGCAGTACGGCACACGCCACCCACACGAGTCCCATCCGACACCAATTTTCTTGGAGTCCATGCTACAACCATCTCTTCTCCCTCCTGTTTTCTCAGCCATCGCGCGGTGGGCGGGGTGGGGGTTTGCCGATAGTCGGTTTGCTCAACTGCGGTCCCACTTGTAAGTGAAAATGCAACACCGCACGCATTCCCGCTTGAGCGGCGTGCCGGACCAACCGTGTGGGGGTGCGACGCGAACACGGCAGGCTTTTCCTTTTGAACTCGTAACTTGTAAAATTTGGTTCTGCTCCATGGCGCGACCGATAGATAGAAAATAACGATTTTGCCTAGAGTAATGAGAAGTTTGGTTCTGGCGCCGTTCATGCATGGAGTACGTACGAAAATTATGAAGTTGATGCGAAAGGTAAGATAATTACTGTAGTATCATATACTACTACATGGATTTGACGGAAAGATAAAAATACATACGGATCCATCAACGTTCAACGACATCCTCACGCCCTAGTGCCGGGTCACCAACCGACGTGTGAGGAGCAGCGGCGTTGGCGGCGAGCTCAACGTGCTTCTGAACAGTGCCGTCCAAGGTTGCCCTGCGCTCCAAGAAGGCCAGCGTCCTATCGTCCTCCTCTTGCATGTAGTAGTCCTTGTGGACGATTTGCGCGTAGACGTGGGTGATTATGTCGATGGTGTCTTGCTGCGCCAGGCGCTGCGCGGCGAGCGCGACCTCGAGGTGGACATTCTCCGGCGCGACGGCGGGCAGTCGCAGGGCCACCAGTGCGTCGAAGAGGTTGTTACCATAGTGGCCGTTGAGGGTGGCGGGCATCGCAGAGCCTGGGCGCGTCGGCTGGAGGCTTACGTCAAAGTCGTCCGCAAGCTTCTTGACGACGGTGAACTTGTCGAGGAAACCGACGAGGACCTCGTCGAACAAGGAGACGAAGCTGTCGTCCAAGCGGCCCCTCGCCCTGGCGGCCTCAAGCAATACTACCTGGAGACGTTCCTCGGTGCCGGTGGACGTGGTAGTACTCCTAAATCCAGACGGTGGTGCTACTAGTACTAGTAGTAGTACTACCAATGTAGTAGTAGGAGTACTAGCACTGTACTACCCGTTGGTCAAATTATTACGTGCTGCTCCTCACAGTGAAGTGACAAGACCCTGCGCCGGAGATGACACCTGAGTATAGGCGCCGTGTTCGGCATACCATAGTCAGCCTCACCGTCTGCAGTCACTATCATCATGGCTGTAGAGCTAGCCTGCTTACAACTAGCCCTGTTCGACATAATTTCCCGTGCGTAGATGCCCGTGCATTGCACGGAACACCAAGATTGGGGGTGGACGGCTCCGGCAGCGGCCATCGCGCCAGATTTTTCCACGGCCTTCTACTCCTAGATGTGTACACGTGTGCTGGTGTGTGTTGTGTGCTGGGTGTGCGCGAGTGCGTCCTTCTGTGCATGCCGCCGCAGCAGTGGTGAATTGTGCGCGAGTGCGTCCTTCGCCGCGCAAGAAGTTTGTCCTCAATGCGCCCTCAATTTACTAGCGTGCGGGGTGCTACCCCGAGTGGTTTCAACTTTGTTTACTTCACCGCGTGTCAGATGGGCCTCTAGTTTACTTATTTTCACCCACTGCCACATGGGCCAGCACACGAAGATACAGAACACGAGCTGACAAGGCAGCATGTGGATTGGTTGACCGGTCAACTAAACAATATACAAGCTATACGCTGACACAGTGAGCATATAATCCATCGGTATAGAGAGTTCGAGTGAGAGGGGAGGCCCGTGAGAGATAGCAGAGAGAGAGAGAAAGAGCTACTCCCTCCGTTCGATAATGTAGTTCCAACATTTTTTTAAGTCAAACTTTTGAAACTTTGACCAAGTTTATAAAGAAATTACTTATATCTACAATACCAAAGATAAATGATAGTATGAAGTAAGTACATGTTGTGATGAATCTAATGATCGTTCCAGATGTAAATGTTTTTCTCCACATATACCTGGTCAAACGTTTCTGAGGTTTGACTTTTCAAAACATCCATATGCTTATGGACGTGACAGAGTCCCTAACGAAGAGAGAGAGGAGTGAGTAAAAAGTGTGTGTGCGTGTGTGAAAGAGACATGGACAACACACGATAAAAGTAGAGAAAAAGCGTGTGTGTCTTATGCAAACATATCACACATGCATCTTCGACAACGGAGGCAAGGTGAGGAGATAGTGTGTGGTTGTTTGGAACCGAGAGAGCAAGACCCCTAGCACGTGGCCAAGAGGGGTCTGACAAACAAGGGAGAGAGGTCGAGAGAGACGTACGGAGAAAATGCAGACATGGGGAGGAGAGAGTGTATGTTTGTCATAGAGAGATCCCCTGGAGATCGTGATGGGACTACATGGGTGGGAGATCGAGTGACAAGGTGTGTGCGCGATAGAAGATGCCCCGAGAGATATCGAGATAGACGTATGGATGGAAGGAGACAATACGTGTGTTCCTGTTGGCTAGTAAGAGATAATCATACTTAGGAGGGGGGAGTGCTTGCGCCTATGATGGATTGAGGGATTATGGTACTTAGGGGGGTGCGTGTCACATGGAGAGAGAACAAGGGCGGAGAGTGTTGGATGGGTCTATATGTATAGCGCGAGCGAGACATGTGTATGTGTGAACCAGGGAGATATAAGGCCAGTTTGGCTTGCGTCCTGAGCATCTTTTGCCTGGCCTGGGGTTGTGGCTGGATTTCATGCACGCTTGTTTGGTTGCTACCCTGTGAAAAAGAAAGCCCGCCTGGCCTGGGTTCCCTTGCACTTTAATTAGCCTGGCTGAACTCCAGACACTGCAAGTAGCCTGGCCCAGGCGACCGATTTCGAACGCCTGGCGTGCCTGGTCGTGTGGCCACGAGGCTAACAGCAACATGGATGGATATTAGCATTAAATAATTGATGCATGGATTGATTGATGGGACGTTGATGCTTTGCCTGGCCCAGGCATGAACCAAACGCTTCAGCACCACACAAGCCTGGCCAGGCAGAAATATTTTACATCTCACGTCCACACCAGGCAGTACCGGCCATCAAGGCATGAGGGTCAGGTCACGAACCAAACTGACCAATAAAGTTTGAGAGAGATTGAGGAGCCCCGATAAGGCTGAGTGGTGCGTCAGATAGCTGAGAGGGGGAAAGAGATATTCCATCCGCTCGATAATGCAGTGCATGTAAATTTTTTAGAAGTCAAACTTTGGAAACTTTGATCAGGTTTACGCAAATGTTATTTATATCTACAATACCAAAGATACATCATACAAAACTACATCTCATGGTGAATCTAATGGTATATGTTTGCCGTACTAGATGTAATTCTTTTTCTCCACGTACATGGTCAAACTTTGTGATGTTTGACTTTTCAATAAATCTATATGCTATGGACCGAGGAGAGTGCCTCAGTCGAGACAGATCAAGTGCGTGTGAAGGAGAATGAGTAAGTGTGCAAAAAGAGTATGTGTGTGAAAGAGAAAGTGACAACAAACGATAAATTAGAGAGAGTGTGTGTTTTTTCGTTTCTTATGCGAACATATCACGCATGCATCTCCGAGATGGAAAAGCGAGGCGAGGAGATACACGAAGATAGCTAGTGTGTGATTGTTTGCAACGGAGAGAGACACCCCTGTAGCACATGTCCAATAGAGGTGTGGCCAACAAGGAACAAAGGTCGAGAGGGACACATGGATGGCATGGACGCATGGGAGGGAGAGAGGGTGTGTTTGTGATAGAGAGATCCCGTCGAGATCGTGAGGGGACTATATGGGTGGGAGATCGAGGGAGTGCGTGCGCGATAGAAAGATGCCCCGAGAGAAATCGAGATAGACCATGCACATGTTTGTGATGGAGACTAAGATTAGCTAGTCATATACATATAGGGGGGACTGCGTGTGCCTACAATTGAGTGAGAGACCATCATACTTGGCTAGCTGGGCATGAGATTGTGTGTGTGCGCGTGTGAGATGGAGAGAGAACGAGGGGGAGAGATAGAGTTTTAGATGGGCCTATCGAGTGCGAGTGAGATATGCATGTGTATGTGTGACCCAGGTGGATGGAGAGTTTGAGAGAGGGGGGAAGAGCTCCGAGACGACATAGTGGTGCGTGAGAGAGTTACAGGCAAAGAGCCAAGGAATCTATGTGCGTACGATGAGTGCACCCAAGATATCTAGCTTGGACTAGCTAGAGTATCATACATAGTGTGCGAGAGAGACCTATAGATGGTGTATATATGCATGCGAACTAGAAAGACCCCCCCACACACACACAAAGGAGAGAGAGAGAGATGGAGAGAAAGGGAGAGGGACGAACAAGGTTTTTGTGTCGGATGCGTGCGACAGAATTGAAGATTGTGGAGAGAGAGAGAGAGAGAACAGGAGTCCGGGAGAGGGGGAGGTCGCGTTTTATGCATCAAAGACTGATATAAACCATGTTTCGATATAAACTTGCATTCAAATATTTAAATTGGAGAACATGTTGTCTGCAATCCACACATGAACGGATATATGCGTATATCAAACAAGTTCATTAATTTGACTTTCAACATGTTCATGGAGTACTATAATACTGTACAACATGCTACTCGATTGAGGTGTTCAATTTTGGATTTAGTTCACTATTTTGACCTACTGAACGAGCTATTTCATTGAATCGAGATATTTCATTTTGGGTTTGATTCGCGTTTTTGAGTGGGTCAACTATTTGTCATATAGTAAATCGCTAGCAACGAGCATGTAAAAACACATTACTCCCGAGCATCATCTCTCCATCTAAAAAAGAAGTGGCAAGCTAATATTTCAAAATTTGATCCGAATCGACTTGGTAAGGTAGACGTGGATGCTCGTTCTCCCAAAATTTGAACGAACCGTTAAACATCCTCTCTGCTCGGTGGAATTCGCCCGAGCAAATAAATGGGAGATGCGAAATTACCGTCCTATGTGGGACACGCATCAATTGGCCCGTTGTACATCGAGGGTAGGTTCGTAACTTCATCCAAGCGCGCCTTCTCCTCGGCCGAAATGACATGTGCCGAATAATTCATAAACCATGGTCGGCAAAACACGCTCTCCTCGCCCGAAATAGCTCGCGCCCACTATTTCAAAACACGCTCTCCTCGCCCGAAATCGCTCGCGCCCACTATAGTTCAAAACACGCCCTCCTCGCCCGAAATCGCTCCCGCCACAGAGAAGCAAAGTTACTCTACTATCCCCGACCCTCAGTACACAGACCCAAGCTGAGAAGCCTATAGGCAAGGGTAGAACTGTAAACTCCCCCTCACATTTCAGACAAATGCGTCCGTAAGACATGGTTCCACTCCCCTCCCAATTTCCCGCCCGCCCCCATTCATACCTCGTGGGCGCCAAATCACCTTCTCCCCGGGAAGCTCCCTTCTCCCGAGCCGCGAAACCTCAGCCCCACCTCCATGGCGCCCCCACCGCACCAATTTCACAGCCGCCCTCCTCCCTAATGCCGGAGACGCTGTCCATTTGCCGTCGTGCACTGGGCCGTGTGCCTCTTACTCCGTGCTGCTGGTGCTGCCTCGACGACGGCCGCGTGAACCGTACCGGAGCCGATTCACCCCCGCCGTTGTTCATGGTGCCGGAGCGGCTCCAACTTTGGATCCGTCCAGAGTCCTGGCGCTGCTTCGGCGTAGCCTCGACCGTCGCGACATCGCTCTTTCCCTGCCGCCGGTCGCCACCGCAACCGCGCCGGCCTCACCGACTCGGCAGCTGGACCTGCCTACTTCACCATGCCGCCAGATAGGTCGCACCCTCATCTCAAATCACTTTATTTAGGCGTCAGTTGTCTGAATTTTTATTCTGGGCCAATCGATTTGCAATGGGAAGCAGCACCCCTCGAGGCGGCGGAGCTCCTAGGCTGCCGGTTGGCTGGTGTCTAACGTAAGGGTGCGGGGCCGCAAGCCCGGAAGCAGCGCTTAGATGGCTATCTTTTAGAGTTGCGTGGGTTGAAGGTACTGCCGCCGCCGGATCTGGATGACGGGGAGTCTTTGTGGATTGGCCCGGGGGCGGCGCAACCACGACAGTGCGGTGGGGCGGGGAGCGGGGTTTTGGCCGGGGCCACAGACGGCGGAGGCAGGCTGCTCTGCCCGTTGGTCGCTGGCTCTTCGGGGAAGATTCCGAACAGTGTCAGCCGGGAGGCACAAGACGGCCAGCCATCCGGCGTAGATCGGACAGTACCAAAATAAAATAAAATCGTGTGACCCCAATTTAGTCTTCAGTCAACAGACGTGTGACCACTCTCGTACCTTGCTGTTGATCTCTTAGTGTATTTCTTCAGATCAAAGAGATATGTCGTTCTTAACATTATGCGTTATCTGCATCTTCAGACACACCGTCTTCCGACTCACCGCAGCTGCTCCAACAAGGGAAGCATACACCAGAAGGGAGCTATAGTCCCCACTCAACAGTTCCCTGCATCGAATGCGCGTGCCCGACACACAGCCACAACAACTGCAGGGCCATCACAAGTCAGCACATGATGCTCACTCCTATGGATGGCAGCCAGATAGGTTGTACCCTCATCTTACTTGTGTGCAACATTTATGGCTTTGTTATTCATCTAAGCATGGAAAATAGATCATCACATTTCACTGTATATTCATGCTGATCTCTTACGGGTCTTGTTCAGGAGTTAACGTTGTTCCATAGTTCAGCTAAGATACTTGTTCTTTAGGTAACACTGTTCCATAGTTATCATCCATCAGCCAATGCTATCCCACAGGCTGGTGATTATAGTATTATACCACTTCTAGTATTTCCTATGTTGTTCTTTAATACTTTTGTGTGCCATCTAGTTAATCTCGAGTACAAACGATACATATTCTGTAGCTTTCATCTGTGTTCTCCCTTTAGTTTATGAGACCTGTTGCTGCTAGTTAACCCCAGTCCTACTATTTATGTCGTCTCCTACAGGCACTCATTACATAAATCTAACTACTAGTTGTCTTCCATGCATGTCAGATATAATTGCACACACTGATATATCCACAAGAACCTCACGGAGCAATGTAAAGGCCAATAAACTTGATGTCAATGATACCCAATATGATGGAACATGTAAAGGCAGTTCTTCAGAAGACTTGCAGAAAGATGATGAATCCTCTTCACCCCACAAGGTCCTTGCTCTAACTTGGCCTGTGATATGGGTACAACATGCATATAATGTCCTGGAGTGTATCTACTCTGTTACAATGCCATGTGCTTAGCATGCTGATCATGCATGTAAATATGTCATGCCTTCCTGTTTTTCAGTACCTATTCCATTCATGATAACATGTTTTCAAATTCAAGTACTGTCATTCTACTCTATCGCAATGCCATCTGCTTAATTTGGACATCATGCTTCTGAATATCTTATGCATTGTTATTCATCAGTATGTACTTCATCTGTCTACCATACCATGTTTTTTACATTGAAGTGCTGTTCTAGTGCTCTGTTGCAATGCCATCTTATTTTCCCAATCATACACGTGTATGTTGCCTTAGTTATTTCTGTACGTATTCCGCTAGCATACAGTTTTACATTCAACTAGTGTTTTTTTGCTGTGTTGTCCTGTCGTATCCCTAGCTCTTACACCATACTCCCTCCGTCCGGATTACATGTTGCCGAAATGGATAAAAAAGGATGTATCTAGAACTGAAATACGCCTAGACCCATCCATTTTTTCCGGATGGAGGGAATACATGTCAATATGTCATGCCTTTCTATTCTTCAGTACCTATTCCATCTCTCTGCCGCATGTTTTATAATTAAAGCACCATTCTTCTATACAAGGCATGCAAGGGGAAGACGACTATGTTAGAATCTGAAGGGTTACAAACAAGGCCTTTGCAAAAGATCCAAACGCCAGGAGATAATAAACCAACTCCAGTTTTTATAGATACTGCTCCAGCACAGAGAAACCCAACTCCTACTGATAATAAGCAGATTCCAGTGGCCAAAGAACTAGTCCGCTCCAGTCCAGCAAAAATATGTCAACTCAATTCTAAGAAGCGTGTGCGTATCCTTGCATCATGAAATTTTATAGCATGCTGATCATATTTTCTACATGTTTCTTACCCATCTCTCTTTTAGAAAATAAGCTTAACAGATAGAAGAATTTCTGCAATGGTATCGTTTATGAGGAAAGATTCTTGCAGGAATTCTCTGTGCTCCAATGTAGATGTAAGTACCTATTGTATATCACTATATTTTTACATCAGCATGTATTTTGTTAATCGGCGTGAATCCAACCTTTATCTGATCTAAATTTAGTTGTAGCAAAAATGTATGATTAAAGGCCACAATGTTGATTTTTGCAAGGAAAACTGCCTGGTAGTTTTGCATCCTGAGCTGCATGAGTGTACTATCTCATATCAGTGGGTTTGAATACTTTGGTTCTGCAGTGGGTTTTTCAGTGTTTTTTTACTGTGTTGTCCTGTCGTATCCCTAGCTCTTACATCATACTCCCTCCGTCCGGATTAAATGTCGCAGAAATGGATAAAACTGGATGTATCTAGAACTGAAATACGCCTAGACCCATCCATTTATTTCCGGATGGAGTGAATACATGTCAATATGTCATGCCTTTCTATTCTTCAGTACCTATTCCATCTCTGCTGTAGCATGTTTTATAACTGAATCACCATTCTTCTATATAAGGCATGCAAGGGGAAGACGGCTATGTTAGAATCTGAAGGGTTACAAACCAGGTCTTTGCAAAAGATCCAAATGCCAGGAGATAATAAACCAACTCCATTTTTCATAGATACTGCTCCAGCACAGAGAAACCCAACTCCCACTGATAATAAGCAGATTCCAGTGGCCAAAGAATAGTCAACTCCATTCTAAGAAGATGTGCATATCCTCGCATCATGAAATTTTATAGCATTCTGATCATATTTTCTACATGTTTCTTACCCGTCTCTCTTTTAGAAAATAAGGTTAAACGATACAAGACTTCCTCCATTGGGATCGTATTCGAGGAAAATATCTTGCGGGAATTCTCTGTGCTCCAGTGCTGATGTAAGTACCTGTTGTATATCACTATATTTTTACATCAGCATGTATTTTGTTAATCGGCGTGAATCTAACCTTTATCTGATCTAAAATTAGTTGTAGCAAAATGTTAAAGGCGCCAATGTTGATTTTTGTAAGGAAAACTGCCTGGTAGTTTTGCGTACTGAGCTGCATGAATGTGCTATCTCATATCACGCACATTACTGAATTGTAGTGCTTCTCTGGTTGCCCATTCATTCATTGTGTCAATGTTGCTTTCGTATTACCTTACCTGGCTGATGATAGCTGTGCCATATTGTGTTAATTTGGTGTAGGCTAGTTGCCCAAACGTTCGTTGTGTCAATGTTGCTTTCCTATTATCTGACTTGGCCAATGATAGCAATGCTAGTGTGTTAATTTTGTGCAGGCTGCTGAAGATAAGAAGACAAACTCTGAAAACAGCAAGGCAACCCCATTGTTTCTTTCTAGTAAATCTAGGCCAGGTAACATGGCAATAACTCATGATTAATCTATTTGGTTCCCGTCCTAATTTATGTTATGATGCAGTGGTCAAGACACTCTCCACTATCAATAATACAAGCCTGCCAAAATCGCCATCTCAATCTGTTCAGGATCCTCTGTCTCGAATGCAACAGAATAAATGTATGTTTGTGAACCAATTAATGGCTGAAGCAATGATGGAAATGGTGGATGAATCAGAGGTGCAGAGTCGTGCGACACAACAACTGATCAATGTTTTCAGAGACAGTGGGGCAAAGCAGCAAGAACTTTCCCACATGCTTATGGGTGTCATCTGTGCTGAGGTTGCAGATTGTGACGTTGTGATGGTTAGGTTCTGCTCATTTATTTGCACTGGCATCAATCTTTGATTTCCTAGTGGATGTAATTTCCTGTAATATATTCTGGATGTGCAATGTTATTCCCTGTATGTCGTACCTTTGCTCGTCGTAATGGGCTCAAATTATCTAATTTGGCCTAAAGACAAGAACGAACTTTAGTGGGCCCATAAAGTTAATGGGCCATTACTAGGCCGAAAGTTAATGGTCGGCCCTCTTACCTCCCGGGTCGTTAACAGGCCGACATTGAAGCGGGCAATAGGTGGCCCCAATTTATTTCACGGGCCGTTAACAGGCCGTTACTAAGTTTGGGCTACATATGGCCCAATTATACTGTAGGCCGTTAGCAGGCCGAAAGAGACAGCGGGCTTGTATTGGACCATGAAGAGCATGGGCCGCTAAGAGGCCGAAAGTTAGGTCGAACTGTAAATGGCCCAACTGTGTTGTGGGCCTTTAGCAGGCCGAAAGAGAAACCAGGCTGGTATTGGACCATGAAGGCATGGGCTGTTAAGAGGCCAAAACTAAGGTCCAACTACAAATGGCCCAACTCATTTATGGTCCGTTAACTAGGCCGAAAGGACACATGGCCGGGAATTGGCCCAACACTTAAATGGGTCGCTAAAAGGCCAAAACTCGGGTCCGACTACAATTGGCCCAACTGATTTATGGGCCGTCAACAGGCTGAAAGTGACACCGGGCCAGAAATTGTCCCAACACTTAAATGGGCCGCTAAAAGGCCGAAACTCAGGTCCAACTAGCAAATGGCCCATCATATTATGGGCCGTCAACAGGCTGAAAGACACAGCCGGGCTGAAATTAGCCCAACATTTAAATGGGTCGCTAAAAGGCAAAAAGATGTACATCTGAAAATTGGCCTATCCATTAAATGGGCCGTTAACAGGCTGAAATCTCATCAGGCCGATATTGAGCCCAAATATATAGCGGGCTGTTAACGGGATCGAACTGACGATGGGCTCAATGGTGTCAAATCTTTAACGGGCCGAATTGGCACATCTCGTATGGGCCGTGGGCTTAAATGGACCTGACACAAGTAGGCCTTATATGGGTCGGCCTGCTAATTTTTACTAGGCCGGCCTTTTTCACCGGAATGGGGCCACTGTTGGGCCATGCCATGTGTCGACCTATCATAGGCGCCTCCTGTCGAATGAGTGGATGACATCTGTCCCAACGATGAGCCGACACGTGTTTCCTCTAGCCAATGGTGATTTTACACGTGGAAAATCCCCACTGGCCGGGGCTGTTAACGGGTTATCGGATCCAAAACCCGACCCGTTAGCTTAACGGCGTTCCGTTACGGTGGATGCCACATGTCGGTCACCCTTGACGAAAGCACTTCTGTGACGCGCGATTTATCGTCATGGAAGTGGACACTTCCATGATGATAATTTTGGTAATGTCATGGAACACTTCTACGATAGCACAGGTATGACTATCTTGATTCGGTCATAAATTTGTCATGGATGTACATGCATGACAAAAAAAGTGACCTACTATGACAAACATGTATCATCACGGAAGTGTATTTTTTTTTGTAGTGCATCATCTGAGCTGCTAGAGGGACTAGTGCCCTCACTCATGTGAACATGCTCCTCTTCCCTGTTCTGGCTGTCACTTTGATCAGACATATTGCAATCTCTGACAACTGACCCTGTGAATAGATTATAGATGAGGTAGAGTGGATGAGCATCACAAAATACAGAGGTTTTTGCAAAAGAATGAATCAAAAACTTAGTTTTAGTTTTCCTCAGAAACCATTTCGGATCTACCGATTTGCAAAGTCGGTGATACCAAAGCAGTAAACTAGTGAACTCGGTCAGACCGAGTCACAGTTCAGTGGCACCGAGACTGCTAGGGTTTCACAAAGTCCTGAACTCGGTCACACCGATTTGCAATTCTCGGTCAGACCATGTCAGGACCCCGATTCCAAGTCACATCAATCTAGCCGGTAACACTTCATATCACTTTGCGGCCTCACGCACGGTATTCCCATGGGTGTCGCCTTACCATGGCCCGGGACCGTTTTCGCCTTTTGGCTCACGTATATGATAGTGTCGCTAGCATCCATATGACAGGGAACCCGGGCCGACATGGCTAGTCGTGAACCCAAAGCGGCACCAACATATGGGGACAAGCATACATGAATCACATCGAGCATGTCGGTCAGCAGTGTGTGAATCCGGGCTGTAGCACTGGGCTAACAGGACTCCGGGAACCCGGGCTGTAGCAGGCTATGCAGGACTCCGGATGTCACTGCGTGACATTTCCCCAAGGGGACAGACATAGGAACCAAGTGAAACACATGCCGGCCAGTCAAGTGTCCTGAGCAGTAGTGCTAGCAGGACTCCGGTGAACCGGGCTGTAGCGGACTACTATGGCTCATGGAAGCACTACGACTACATTTCCCCATAAGAGAGGCTGCCAAGGATAAACAACTAGATTGTCGGATCCCACACATACCAAGCATTTCAATCATACACACAATATGCTCGATATGTGTAAATACAACATGGCATCACAACATAACTCTACGACTCAAGTATTTATTCATTAGGCTCCGAGGAGCGAGATATTACAAACATGGGTCTCATGACCCAACAATCATAGCATACAAATCAAAGCACATGCGGAAGCTTAACATGTCTGAGTACAGACATCTACAAATGAAAAAGGCTGAGAAGCCTGACTATCTACCAGATCCTGCCGAGGGCACAAGATCGTAGCTGAGGTATCAAGCTAAACGTCGAAGTCCACGGAACTACTAGCGAGACTGAAGTCTCTCTGCAAAACATAAATTAAGCAAACGTGAGTACAAAAGTACTCAGCAAGACTTACATCAGAACTAGCTACATATGCATCGGTATCAACAGGGGGTGGTGGAGTTTAACTGCAGCAAGCCAGCTTTGACTCGGTGGCTATCTTAAACTACGACTGCAAGTAACTCTTTTGAGGTGGCGCACACGAGTCCACATATTCACCATATCAATACACCACTATGGATCCGCTCCCGTCTCCCTACGAGAACGCCATCCATAGCACTCACGCTTATCTTGCGCATTTTAGAGTATCCACTTTCACTTGTCTATGAACTGTTATAGGCAACCCAGAAGTCCTTTACCGCGGACGCGGCTATTCGAATAGTTTTATACCCTGCAGGGGTGTACTTCGTCACACATGTTTCCACCACTTAGCGTCTGCACACGACATGTGCTCGGCAGACTTCAAGCGAAAGCCGACGTGGGTGTAGACCACGACCTGACTAACCGCACAAGTCTCTAGTCCAGGTTTATCGCCTATTCGGGTTCCATCCGCGAGGAGATCCGGCCGGAGTTTCGCTCACAGCCCCAAATGATGTGTGCAGGGTTCCCAAGACACCAAACGGGTGCCTGGTACACCGTGCCACGGTGTATCTACCACATCATAGCCCACCCCTAGGGTCAGCGCTACGCACGGCCACCAACACATATCCTATAAACACCAGAAACTAGTTGCAACTCCTGGACAGAGGACGAGAGGGGTCAGTAAGGCGAGCGGGGTCATATTTCAGGGCCCAATGTGTGGTAGTAGTTTCATGGATCACAAACACAGAACTCAGTTCCTGAGAACAGTTTCAATGAGACAGCCCACCATGTACTCCTACATGGCATCTCACCGCTACCTTTATCAAATCATGTTCACACACTTAGCTCACACACAGTAGGACATGTTCACAACTTTCCAATTCATCCCCGATGAATCAGACCTGACACAACTCTAAGCAATAGCAGGCATGACAAGCAAACATGAATGAGTAGGCACATCAGGGCTCAAACAACTCCTACTCATGCTAGTGGGTTTCATCTATTTACTGTGGCAATGACAGGTCATGCAAAGGAAAGGGGTTCAACTACCGCAGCATGTAACAGTTGAATCGTTGTTGTCTTAATGCAGTAAAAGAGAGCAGGAGCGAGAGAGTGGGATGTATCGGAATGAACAAGGGGGTTTTGCTTGCCTGGCACTTCTGAAGATAGTATAGTTCTTCATCGGTGTCATCGATCACATCGTCGAACGTCGTCTACTGAAGGGGGACAAACACCGGCAATAGAGAGAACACAATCAATGCATATGCGACAATATGATGCATGATCATGACATGGCAATATGCTGTGATTTGAGCTAATGCATCTAGTTATGATTTAAATGAAGTTGGTTTGAATACAAGATTCAAATTCCAACTCCATATATGATTATTTAAATGCCCTTTATTTGTTTTGTCCAAAACAGAGGACAAACATTGTTCAAACATGCATGAAAATGGTACAGATGGATTCCTTGAATTTTTCTGATAATTTTTCATATATAATTTATCTTATTTGGAGTTACGGTTGAATTTCTATGATTTTTAGAAGTTTTAGGCATTTTTTGAAAATAATAAATCATTTAAGATTTATTTAAATTCCAGAAAAGGTTTACTACAGCAAGAAACATGTCACAAGTGCAGAAAACTGGACACTTCATCTCTGAGTGTCCACAGTGGGACAATGAGAACAGAAGGAAGAAGAAGAGCAAGGAATATGATTCTGACGACAAGAAGAAGAAGAAATACTCAAAGTCTTCTTCCAAACTTCATCAAGGTCTTCATCACACAAGAAGAGCTCATCTGGCAAGGCACGTGCGTTTGTTGGAAAGGAGATGGATTCAGAGGAGGAGTCCGCATCTGAGGAGGCAGAGGTGGAGTCTGAGGAGGAGTCTGATTCTGGCATTGCGAGTCTGGCTACAGCATACGTCGCCAAGTCCATCTTCAATACTGAAGACAATGACTGCATCACCGACACCGACGCAAATGACAAGAACGACTCCACTCCTACCTACTGCTTCATGGCACGCGGTGCCAAGGTAAACACACGCACAACTCGCTATGAAACATCTAGTGACGTGATCTGAATGGATTCAAAACCTAGCTACAAAACACTTGCTAAAATTGCAACTGAACAACAGAAAGCTATGGAACATATTCAAAAACTGTTAGACAGAAGCGATGATCTGTTGGGTGCTGAAATGACTCGATCTGAATCCTTAATTGAAGACATAAAAAACCTTCACGTTAAGTATCAGGAACTTGAAGATCGTCATGATACTCTCTCAACAACTCATGAAAAGCTTTCCTATGATTATCTTCAAAGGAAGCAAGAACTTGAGAAATTGAGGGTGGCTCATGAAGATCTTCAAAAGGAAAACGAGTCACTTCGCGCTGAACAGATCAGTCCCGCTCAGAAAGGATTTGAACCACCATGTCTAAATGCATTAAGCGTAATAATGCTGCTCTGTTGCTGAATGTTCCACTGCTACTACTCTTTCAATATCTTCAACTGTTGACATGTGGTAACTAACCCCTCTGCTGAGGAATACCACTGCTATTGCTGATGAGAATGCTAGGTTGAAGACATTGCTGAACAGGGATGTACAAAAGTCAAAAGGGCATCAGACATTATGTGATGTCCTTAAGAAGCAGAATTCTGAACCGAAACCCTAGGAAAGAGGGTTGGATCGTGAGGAAAATTAATGCAGATGGGTCTTACTGGAAACCTGAGCAGTACCCCAAAACCACATGGGTTGCTGCAAAGGAATCCTCAGCAGATCCATCCAATCTGATCTGGCTTCACTTGTGCTAACCCAATTATCATTGATGAATCCTTTGATGCAAACTATAATGTTTAAGAATCAGAATGATGAAGTGTTTGCCAGGTACATTGGTACTAACTGCAGGAATGGACCGCCTATGAAGAAGATCTGGGTTCCGAAAACATGTCTGGAAAATCTTCCTGTGAATGTCTTCATGACACCTCACTTGAAGAAGACAAACCTCAGACCAAAGGCTTCATATGGTCCAAATGCTTCATACAAACAGGGGACTCACCTGAGTCGCACTAACGCAAATGTTTTGCAGGGGAACCATACTCAGGCATATGAATATGAGAGTGGTTCATCGAACCGTCATGTTCATATGACCAAAAATTATTCTGCTTATTCCTATGAGTATTATTGTCCACCTGCTAGACTGTTTGCTAAGGTTTCAAAGCCAAAATTCTCAGATGCTGCACTTAGACTTATAGCTTCTAAGCCACCCTTGAAGATGTGGGTGGTTAAGAAAGCTTAACTCTCCTTTGCAGGGAAAGGTCTCCAGCACAAAAACAAAATCTTCTGATGCTATTGCTGGGGACCATAAAAATCTTGTGGGGCGCAAGATAAAATGCCCAAATGGCATCATTATGTACTTCGTTCCTGAATCGCATGCTACTCTCCCCATTAGTCCTAATCTGGATCTAAGTTTTCATAACCCACTGGTTCGTCAAATGTTTATGCTTCACAACACTCTTCGTGAAGCCTATCCCCCTAACTGCACTGTAGGGTACGATACCAGCGACTTCAAAGTCTTCAGAATGGATTATTGACAGTGGGTGTACAAATCACATGACTGGCAGAAGAAGCCTTCTTATGGACTCAACTTTACGTCCATCCAAAGAGCCACATTACATTCGCTGACACTGGTAAAAGTAAGGTATTGGGTCTAGGTAGAGTTGCAATCTCAAAGGATCAACACATGGATAAAGTCATGCTTGTTGAATCCCTTGGCTTCAACTTAATGTCTGTCTCAATGCTTTGCGATTTGAATATGATTGTAATGTTTGGCAAATATCGTGCCTGGTGCTAATGGAATCTGACAAATCTCTAGTGTTTGAAGGGTATAGGAAAGGTGATTTGTATGTGGTAGATTTCTCAGCAGGACCACAACTTGCAGTATGTCTTCTTGCAAAAGCTTCAGAATGCTGGCTTTGGCATCGAAGGCTTGGGCATGCTGGCATGAGGAACCTCCACACCCTTGCGAAGAAAAAGCACGTCATAGGCATCGAGGGCGTCAAGTTTAAGAAAGATCACTTATGCGGTGCCTGTGAAGCAGGGAAGATGACAAGGGCAAAACATCCTTCGAAGACAATCATGACTACTACACAACCCTTCGAACTGCTTCACATGGATCTTTTCGGTCCCACTCACTACACAACTTTTACTACTTCTGCATGCCTCTATGGCTTCGTAATTGTTGATGATTATTCTAGATATACTTGGGTGCACATAATCCTTTACAAGACTGAAGTGCAGGATGTCTTCAGACGCTTCGCAAATCGAGCTATGAACAATTTTGGCGCCAAGATAAAGCACATCAGAAGTGACAATGGCACTGAATTCAAGAACACTGGCCTTGATACATATCTGGATACCTTGGGCATCACACATGAATTCTCAGCTCCATACACGCCACAGCAGAATGGCGTCGTCGAACGCAAGAACAGAACACTCATGAGAATGGCCAGAACCAATGCTAGATGAATACAAGACTCCAAGAAAATTCTGGACTGAAGCCATGATACTGCATGCCATACAATCAATCGTGTTTAATCTTCACAAGTCTCCTGAACAAGACATCCTATGAACTCCTAACTGGCAAGAAGCCAAAATGTCAGTTATTTCAAGTATTTGGCGCAAAATGGCTGGATCAAAGGACCCACACCACACCTCAAAGTTTGCACCAAAAGCACATGAAGGCTTCATGCTTGGATATGGAAAGGATTCGCACTCCTACAGAGTCTTCAATCTCTTCCACTACAAAGTGGTTGAAACAGTGGATGTGCGGTTTGATGAAACCAATGGATCACAAAGAGAGCAATTGCCAAATGTGCTAGATGAAGTTCCAGCAAATGAATCAATCAAGCTTATGGGAACTGGAGAAATTGTACCTTCTGAAGCTCAACCTGAAGAAGAACTTATCATCTCAGCACCTGATCCACATGAAGACAATGCTCAGCCTGAAGATATACCTTCAAATGACCACATAGATCAGCAAGAGCAAAGTCTTCGCCCCACACACCCTCGTGTTGCAAATGAAGTACAAATTGACAAAATACTGGACAGCATCAATGCACCTGGTCCACTCACTTCGTTCAAGGGCAACTCAGCTAGCAATCTTCTGTGGGCATTTCGCATTCGTCTCAATATCAGAACCCAAGAAAGTTGAAGAAGCCTTCATGGAACCTGAATGGATTCAAGCTATGCAAGAAGAGCTTCACAGTTTGAGCTGAATAATGTATGGGAACTGGTTAAGCGTCCTGATCCACGGAAGCACAACATAATAGGCACCAAATGGATATACCGCAACAAGCAAGATGAGCATGGTCAAGTTGTCAGAAACAAAGCTCGTCTCGTTGCTCAAGGATATACTCAAGTGGAGGCATTGACTTCGATGAAATCATTTGCTCCTGTGGCTAGGCTTGAAGCCATACGCATACTGCTGGCCTATGCAAATCATCATAACATACTTCTATATCAAATGGATGTGAAAAGTGCCTTTCTCAATGGCAAGATTGAAGAAGAAGTGTATGTTGCACAACCACCTGGCTTTGAAAATCCAAAACATCCTGATATGGTATACAAGCTCGACAAGGAACTGTATGGCCTCAAACAAACCCCTAGGGCCTGGTATGATACACTCAAGTAATTTCTAAAGAGCAAAGGCTTCATACCTGGTTCCCTGGATCCCACTCTTTTCACGAAGACATACGATGGTGAACTATTTGTATGCCAAATATATGTGGATGACATTATCTTCGGCTGCACCACTCGGAAGTACAGTGAAGAGTTTGGATATATGATGCAAGAGCAAAATCAGATGTCCATGATGGGGGAGCTGAAGTTCTTTCTTGGTCTTCAAATCCGACAATAGCGCAATGGCATCTTCATATCTCAAGAGAAGTATCTCAAAGATTGCCTGAAGAAGTTCGGTATCAAGACTGCAAAGGCTTCACAACAAATGCCAGCCAAACATCATCTGGGTCCCGACGACAATGGTAAAGAGTTCGATCAAAAGGTATACCGCTCCATGATTGGTTCTTTGCTTTATTTATGTGCATCTAGGCCAGATATCATGCTTAGTGTTTGCATGTGTGCCGATTCCAAGCGGCACCAAAGGAATCGCATCACTTAGCTGTGAAGCGAATTCTTCGATATTTGGCTCACACCCCAACACTAGGATTATGGTATCCAAAGGGCTCAGAGTTTGATCTAGTTGGATTCTCGATGCTGATTATGCTGGTGACAAGTGTCGGATCACAGTCGTCATCTATTGGTATGTTGGTTTCAAAGAAGCAGAACGTATCTCTCCATTGCTGAAGTCTGAATACATGCTGTTTTTCTATCTCTATGTTCTCCACGTGCCGATCAAGATTGCAACACATCACTCCGAGACAAGCACATGGGAAATTCCTACATCACTTTCCAGAGATATGTTTGTGAGGAAGACATTGATCATACACGTCAAACAACTAAGCTCCCTCATTATGGAGCTAAATATCTGTGGAATCCTCAAATGTCCTGTGATCAGGCACCACTCACTTAGATGTGCAACACACAAGTAGCGACAATCCAGTGAATCTTTTTTCGGCCACGTAATTGTGCGCCGTGTCTGGGTCTAATACTTCCAAGGGGAACGCCCAACCACCAACGTTCCATTTTAAGTGTTCTCTCATGGCGTCACTCTCTCTAATGTTTCACATATGTTTGTTTTTATTGCATTTTCTTCTGTCTTACTGGCCCTAATCTATGCTCTCTATTCAATGCTTCTGTGAACTGTCGATTCTTCACGTTCCTTTCCCGTTGAGACAACCATACAAATCAGTTTTAATGCTCATTCTCCACAATAAGATCCGAGAACAGAACACCGCCTTCAACCACGGCTCCGCTGCTTTTATACCATAAAAGCGCTTCACTGCGCAACCTCTCCGACCTCCGCACGCCAACCAACATCGGCTCTCCGCCGTCGCCGTAGGTGTCTTCCGTCGCCAAGTTAGGGCACGGAGGATCGAACTGCTCGGCCTCAACTCTCACTTCGTCTAGCAGTTCCAAGTGTGGTAAATAAAACCTCTTTTTACAGCTTCTTTTGATCCTACAGTTCAGTCACTTTCTGCCATAAGAAGTTTCTCTTCACACCAGTTAAATCTCTCGCTGCATCTCATAACATGCCTAGTATATTCACTTGTGCTTCATAAGGTAGTTAGATTCCTCACTTGTACTGATCTATGGGTTCGTTCAAATCTGGAACCAACTTCTTATCTACAAGTGAATGTCTTCGCATAATGAGGTCAATGTCTTCTAAACCGATTTATTCTTCAAAATCTTCTGAGAATGCATATGACCTCTTCCCCTTCCCTCGCACCTTAATGCTGTCACAGGTACATGTCCGTGGGAGAATCCTTTGGTTCTCATAGTCTGCATTCATTTGCAGAGTACTTGCAGCATCACATCAACTCTCCTGAAGCCAGTTCTTGCAAAAGGAAGCCTTTGAAGCCTTTGAACATCTTGAAGCCTTCCAAGTTATTCATGGCTTCAGAAACAGCAGCAAGGAAGGGAGGCAGACAGCGACGTGGTGAAACGTCCAAAGATCTGCCTGATGAATGGCAAAGATGTACAAAACTGATCCAGAAGAAAGCTATGGTCAGCGCAAGACACGAAATCCAATGGATTCGAAGATATTGGGCAGAGCAATGGTTCCACTACCGCCTTCGTCACTCAGGAATATGCGGAGAAGTGCGCCATCAAGAGACCGTGGGGAGATGTACTATACAAAAATCTCCGTACCCAGGTCCAGAGTCGAAGCCATTGCTCAAGGCTTCTATCCTGCATGGTGAGAGGACCACAGCCAGCTGAGGCACATCCGTCATCACTTCTCTGGTGCCGCGATGATAATCTCTTCAAGCGCAACTTTCAGTTTGCACAACAGTCAGCGAAGATAAACAAGAAGAAATTTGGGCTTGACTTCAACCCTGGTCCCTCCTCACCAAGGGCAGATGGCACACGCAACGCCGATCCCAATATCATCGGGCCGTATGCCAATCTTGCAGGCCTCATCACTCGCATCCTAGTCCAAGGGACTGCTGTGAATGACCCTCCAGCAGATACTGAGTCAGATGACGCCCCTGCTGCTCCGAAGCCAAAGCAGAAGAAGCCAAAAGCTCCAAAAGCTTCAAAGCCAGCCGCTTCTCCCAAGATCGCAAGAGTGAAGCCTTTAGCAACTGCACCTCCTGAAGCCAGTGTGCAGTCAGAAGGCTTATCACGAGTGTCCAAGCCCCAAGAAGCCAAGAAGCCTCAGCCACACACAGGCAAAGAGCTCACAGCTGCTGACATTCTGCGCTGCGAAGCCATTGATCTCTCAAGCGATGAAGATCTTGGAGATGATGCTCTTGAGCAGCTCATCAAGAGCAAGGAGGAGGCTGAAATCTTCAACAATCTGCCTCTGTTTGATGTCGCCATCATCCACAACTTCATCGATGAATGGTTTGACACACCAGACATAAGCTTCAATGATCTGCAGCTACCCATAGGCCTCAGCGTTGCCTTTCAAGGTGCAATTGCTTCAGAACTTGCAATAGCCCAGCGCATTTGTAGAACTGAAGCAGAAAATTGATTATGAAAAGGCTCAGTTCAAGAAGCACGTGGCCAAGCTCAGTGTGCAAGAAGTGAAAAACTTCAAAACCATGTTGCATGAGCTGAAAGAGAGCTTCCTGAAGACGCGTGCTGAAGCTCAAGGCTCGCGAGAACGCATGAAGACTTTGGCTGATCACTGCGTGCAGGCCTACAATGAGGCAGAAAAGCGCAAGGCACTTGGGCGTCCCGGCATTGACCCCAGGATGGCCGCGAAGAAGAAAAAGAAGGTGGCTGTGCCCGAACCTGAAGCGCCAAGGTCAGAACCTGATGCTCCGATTGTCTTCCCCGCTGCAACGACTGGCTCGAAGCCAAAGAGTCGATCAACCGCCTCACAGCACAAGAAGACACGGACTGCAGAGGCTAAAGCTAAGAAGAGAAAACATTCTGAAGCCTCTCCTTCTGAACCCATCATCAAGAAGCGCAAGACAAAGAATCTCGGGCTGCTCCCACAGAGCCCCTGATAGTTGAACACTCTGCGTCCGCTATCCTGACGGCAGAATCGGTCAGTTGACAGTTGCATGAGCCTGCTTACATAGAGGCTCCGCACGCTGAAGACATTCCAGCAGCCAACCCCAATGCTGCTGAAGATATTGGTCCCCAAGACAATGTGCAAGGTGATGCAGCCCTTCCTCAACTTGAGACAAGCGAACTGATCAGTATTGGTCGTCCATTGACGCCAATCACAACAAGATGCATCGTGGGCAGATCGCCCACAGGAGGAAGATAATGAGCCCCAACCCACTGCAACTCCACCGGCGCCTACATTCCGTAGGCTTCGCAAAGGGCCAAGGGCTCAGGCTGTTGATGACATTCCGGCTGCATCATCCGAAGAGCATGCAGAAATACCACAAGCTCCAACTTCCCCGCACCAACAAGAAGCAGTTCTCCAGGAGAACGTGCCTGAGTTCGTCCCTCCAACTACACGTGTGGAGGCTGCAAATGTTGAGGCTGCCACAAACAACGCCGAAGTAAATGTGGAGCCCTCCCCAACAACAGCTTCAGAAGACAATGAAGCTACTGCTCCTGAACCTTCTGTGCCTGAGTCTGCTGTGGGTCCCCAATTCAACTATCATGTTGCGCACAGGCCCCATGTCCAGAAGCCGATCCCACGACTGCCAAGGTTCCCAGGTCCTGCATCAGCTCCTGGCTCCTTCAACATCAACGGCTTCAGGACAGACAACACGTTTTTGACCGCTCCAAGAACCCTTTTTCAAGGGAACGGATTGTATCAGATAGGTTCTGGAGCCATCAACAGCGCAGCTATTATTCATGCATCCTATACAACCAAGGCCGCATCTTTCCTCACAGTCGCCTTGAGGTTGAAGTTGTTGCAGGTTTGCCTGGTCTGGAAGAAGCACTGGATTGCTTCAAGCAAGTGGGTTTGCTGCCATTTATCACTGACGAAGAGCATTGGAACGAAGAGCTTCTGCTCCAGTTCTATGCCACTTTGCATATCAAAGGCTATAACAGAGATCCGAAGACATGGATCCTGGAGTGGATGACAGGCAATATCCATCATGAAGCCAATGCTTTCGACCTAATTGAGCTTAACGACCTTCCCACTCCTGGCGAATTCTTTGAAGAAGGGTGCCAACTCCATGCTGAAGCCATTGAGAGCATATTTCAGCGTCCTGAGCCAGATATGAGTCAGATGCTCTCAATGATGAAGCCATTTCCTCCAAATGCACATTATCCAACTAGGTTCTTCGTTGAAGATTTAGAGTACCTGCCCAGAACAATATATCACATCATAAGGCGGACTCTCTGGCCAGTCAAGGGACACTCTCGATATGCAACGATTGATGGTGAATGAAGACTCTCATCTTCTGCATTCTTCACGGCAAATGCTTCAATGCACAGGATCTCTTTCATCCGTCAATTTGCTGGCGTTCTACTTCAACTGTTGGATTAGTTTTATGCTCCTTGGGTTATGAGGCTGATCAAGCTTCACTCTGCAATCTCCTATCAACCCTCAGCCCGCAATCATAGGATATTTTTGCCAGATTGTGGACACATCTGCTGAAGCAATATATCCAGGCCGGCCAAGCAACCACTAAGTCTTCAGAATGCAGAACACCAGAGCTTCACTCAAAATATTGAAGGTGTTGAAGCTCTCTCCCGAGTGTATCCAATGGCTGGCACCACACGTGCCCCTGCATCAACTGAAGCCACCAACAGCACCTGCAAAGAGACCCAAGAAGCGCGCTCGTGCACTCAATGACAGAGAGCTTCTTGTGGCTCTTCACCAAAAGCAAGATAGGCATCACGACTGGCTCAAGAGGCAGATGAGAAGCATCATGCAAGACGTCAATCGCATCAGAAATATGGCAACCAAGAATGCATTTGTCACACACGAGACCTGTTCGCCGCACTTGGAAGGGCCTCACCATGATGTGCCCTGAAGCTGAACTGCATGAGGATGTCTTCACGGAGCACTTCAAATTTGACTCCACGCCTAAGAGCAGTGATGCGCAGCACACCATCACTTGAAGAGTCAGAGTTCTCTTCTCTTGCTGCCACCGTGTCTGCCCGGATTATTGAAGAAGACGACGACGCGACATCATCTCCACCTGCTTCAACGCGCGTCGAATCTGCACCAAGCTCGTCTGCACCGCCGCCAAACAACTCCACCGACCCTGCTGCGCCTGGGAACGCGTAGAAACCTCTATGTCTTCAAACCTTTTTGGTATCACTGACAAAAGGGGGAGAAGCATATGATGGTATAGTCTTCAGCGGGTCACTATGGGCGGGTGCCTTCATATATTTGCTACATTTTGCCTTCGTGCTTACAACTCCCGTTTTTTGCTACATTTGCTTCATTGAGTTGTAACACTTAGCCTTGATGGTCGTCTGCTACCTGTTTGTCACTCCGTTTTGCGAAGATAAATTCCGCACTCATCTCATTCTGCAGACGTCCATTTTCCATTATGCATGTCATTATCTTCATATACTTTCACATGCATAGTGGATTGTCATAAGTTGAAGTGGATCTCCACAAGTACAACCTGCCATGTGCATTTGCATTCAAGAAGCAAATTACTTATATGCACATCTTCAGGGGGAGCCCTTGCAACTTATGAAGACAATTCTTTTACAATTTCACAAATTATGTTTCCCGTTGAAAACTTCAACTAGTTTGTCATCAATCACCAAAAAGGGGGAGATTGTAAGTGCATCTAGTGCCACC
>NC_053022.1:373903005-373936097 GCF_003073215.2 Triticum urartu | reverse complement strand
CGGAGAGCATTGCCGATCTCAGAGGAGGAGGAGGAAGACGCCTCTGGTTGAAACACTTGTTGGCATAGTGACCCTTTTGTTGGCACTTGTTGCACGTGACCTCTGAAAGCGGACGGTGATACGGAGCACTCGATCTTGGAGCTTGAGACGAAGTCTTGTTCTGAAAGCCAGGGTTGGGTGGGTGGGAAGAACCACTGCCACCTTTGCTCTTCTGCTGATACGGCTGACGGAACGAGGAGGAGGAAGCCAATACTTCTGCTGCTTGGCCACTTGAGTAGAGGAAGAAGGAGTAGTGTCTCTGACTCGCTTCTTGGAAGCATCACACCTCAGTTGAGCGGCCTCTTGCTTCAATGCCATGTTGTAGAACTCATCGTACCTCAAGGGCTCAAAGAGAACAAGAGCTAGCTGGAATTTCTTCTCTGAGACCACCCCTGAACTGGTATATCATGCTCTTCTCATCAGGGACGTCCTGCTTGGCAAAGCGGGCGAGCTTCTGAACAACTTGTTGTAGTCATAGACAGACAAAGAGCCTTGCTTCAGGTTGCGGAATTCCTCACGCTTGCTTTCAACCACGCTCTGAGGGATATGGTGAGCTCTGAAATCTTGACGGAATTCATCCCAAGTAATAACACGTCCACCTCTGGAGTCCTTGTACTGCTGGAACCATTCTGCAGCTTGATCTTTGAGTTGGAAGGAAGCGAACTTGACAAAGTCCTCAGGCCTGACGTTACTGCACTCGAAATGCTTGCACAGATCCACAAGCCAATCGTCAGCATCGGTTGCCTCAACACAATTGCTGAAAGTCTTTGGCCCGTTAGCAAGGAACTGGTTGAGTGTAGCAAAGTGATTCTGATTGTTGCCTTGGTTCCCTTGTTGCCTTGATTGCGCTCTTGGAGAATTTGCATGATCAACTGTGTGTTTGCATTGGTTGCGGCCATCACAGCTTGCCATGCCTCCGGAGGAGGTGGAGGTGGTGGCGGATCTTGATTCTGATTCTGATTGGTGCTCTTAGCGGGAGCCATCCTGAAGAGGTTGACCACCGTTAGCACATAGACAGATAAAATGAAGCTGAATCCAACGGAATGAAAATTGCAACATATAGTCTTCACATCCGAACAAAATGAACGAATGCATTCCTCTTGAAATGGTCACATATCCATAAATTGAGAAGCCACGTAGAATTAAGGTAGAGAAATAAATCAACAAGGTACGGATCAAGAACGAATAATCGGTAAGAAATCCCAATCTCAAACCAATATCCGTGGAAGAAGAACTAGAGCTACTAGAATTCCCACCTATGAAACTCCCGAACCTTTCCGGTTATGCAATCAGGTGTTGGGGATACAGGGGAAGCATAATATCTCACCACAAATCTAGCAAATCCTACATCCAGCTGTATCCATCCTTCAACACATAACCGAGAAAAAACTTCGGAAACCATCTACCTCAACCTTCGAAAAGCATCCGTTATACAAGTTATGGCGATACTCCCGAACTCCCGCCCCAGTACTGGGTGGCGTCGAGGTTATCTCACCAACGAACTGCATAAAAGAGATTTTCGATGTCGGCGTACTAAACTCAGGTATTCCAGAACTGCAACGATAAAATTATGACGACAACACCTCAGAGCTCAACTCCCCGGGACACTTCCACAAAACCCCTGACAGGAGGCACCAAGACAATGTTCTCGTCATAAAACCATCGGAACGATTCCAAGATACCCGCGTGATCCTAAAAAAATTAGTGAAATTTGAGAAGAGAAGAGTCAAAACTCTACGTCAGGATGCCTTACCAGAGCAATGAGGAGACTGGGAAGTAAAAAGAATTCCTAAACTCTCCGATATATAATTCCTAAATGACTCAAAACATTTTTCTAGACACAACTCGGCTGCTAAAAACGATCAAGCAATGGGGCTCCTAAGGTCGGGGAAGGCTCTGATTACCAACTTGTAACACCCTCGATGCGACTATATCTCCCACGTGTCGAGGCACGACTTAGAGGCATAATCGCATTGAAGGCATATGTCGCAAGTTAGGCAATCTTCACAACATCCCATGTAATATAGATAATAAAAGGGGAGATAACATAGTTGGCTTACACTCGCCACGTCAATCAAGTACATAAATAACATTACATCATCCAAACACTCATGGCCCGACTACGGCGCCAAAATAAAAGATAACCCAACATGCGACACGGTCCCGATCACCCCCAACTGGGCACCACTACTGATCATCAGGAAAGGAAACATAGTATCGTTGAGAGTCCTCGTCGAACTCCCACTTGAGCTCGAGCGCGTCACCTGGAGCGGAATCATCAGGCCCTGCATCTGGTGTAATAGTAATCTGTGAGCCACAGGGACTCAGCAATCTCGCACCCTCGCGATCAAGACTATTTAAGCTTATAGGTAAGGCAAGGTAAAAATATGTGGAGCTGCAGCAAGCGACTAGCATATATGGTGGCTATCCTGTTCGCAAAAGAGAGCGAGAAGAGGAGGCAAAGCGCGAGCGAGAAACTAGAGAAACCTGCGCAAGCATTACTCCAACACCGTGTCCACTTCCCGGACTCCGCCGAGAAGAGGCCATCACGGTAACACACTCAGTTGATTCATTTTAATTAAGTTAAGGTTTAAGTTATCTACAACCGGACATTAACAAATTCCCATCTGCCCATAACCGCGGGCACGGCTTTCGAAAGTTCAAATCCCTGCAGGGGAGTCCCAACTTAGCCCATGACAAGCTCTCACGGTCAACGAAGGAATAGACCTCCTCCCAGACGTTCCGATCAGACTCGGTATCTCGGTTCTTCAAGACACTTCGACAGGTTAAAACAAGTCCAGCAACACCGCCCGAATGTGCCGACAAATCCCGATAGGAGCTGCACATATCTCGTTCTCAGGGCACACTCAGATGAGACATCCTACGAGTAAAACCAACCCTCAAGTTGCCCCGAGGTGGCCCCGCAGTCTACTCGGTCGGACCAACACTCAGAGGAGCACTGGCCGGGGGGGTTTAAATAAGATGACCCTCGGGCTCCGGAAACCCAAGGGAAAAGAGGCTAGGTGGCAAATGGTAAAACCAAGGTTGGGCATTGCTGGAAAAGCTTTAATCAAGGCGAACTATCAAGGGGTTCCCATTATAACCCAACCGCGTAAGGAACGCAAAATCCGGGAACATAACACCGATATGACGGAAACTAGGGCGGCAAGAGTGGAACAAAACACTAGGCGAGAGGCCGAGCCTTCCACCCTTTACCAAGTATATAGATGCATTAAGATAACAAGATAATATAATGATATCCCAACAAGTAAATAATATGTTCCAACAAGGAACGGCCTCCAATCTTCACCTGCAACTAGCAACGCTATAAGAGGGGCTGAGCAAAGCGGTAACATAGCCAATCAACGGTTTGCTAGGACATGGTGGGTTAGAGGTTTGACATGGCAATTTGGGAGGCTTGAAAGCAAGTGGTAGGCATCGTAGCATGGCATAGCAAAAGAGCGAGCATCTAGCAAAGCAAAGATAGTAGTGATTTCGAGGGTATGATCATCTTGCCTGCAAAGCTGTCAGAGTTGACTGGATCCTCGAAAGCAAACTCAACGGGCTCCTCGTTAGCGAACTCGTCTCCCGGCTCTACCCAAACAAGACAAACAAGCAAATGGAACACAATCAACCACGTGCAAGGATCAAACAATATGATGCAAAATGGTATGCTATGCGGGATGCGATGCGGGATGCATATGCAAGATTTGACAAGGGATGCATGAACCTGGCCTCAACTTGGAAATCCAAGTGTGCCACTGGAAAGATGAGATGAAATCGCTTGAAAACGATATAAAGAACGCCGGAATCGGAGTTACGGTTTGGAAATGGCAAGCGATTCAAATATGACACCGGTCTGCGATTTACAGCAAGTAGCCATCTAAATGCAACAAGATGAACATGCTACAGCACCCAAACATGGACAACAAAATACATGGCAGGGATGCATTCAAGATGCTTAACAAAAGTCTAGCACTGAGCTACGGCCAAATCATCCATTAACAGGTTCAAACAAGCATGGCAAAAATGCATATGGTAAACAGATCTCAGACTTAGTGAAATTAACACTTGTCTGGAATTTCAGATCAGATAGCACTCTTCGGAGCAACAAAACTACATGCTACAGGACCTGAACATGGCAAAGTAAAGCATGGCATGGAGCTACTCAAAGGAGCTTAACAAAAGTCCCTTAGTGACCTTGAGCCAAAAGGGATCAGAAAATACAATTGCAAGCATGTGAACATGGCAAAAACATAATCAGTTCTCAGACTTAGTGAAAACTGGAGCATGCTGAAACAGATATCAAGTAGGCATGTTTACGAGCTCGATGCACTCACTACAGAGCAAGTCATGACAAGCTAAGCATACACCCATCAAGAATACACAAAATGCAAGCTAGACATGGCAAGAACAATAGCATAGCATGCACGGATCAACTACAACATCCATCGGCAAAATCGCTAACAAGTAGACAATCTGCCCAGATTCACGACAAAGTAGCAAAAGTAGAGCTCGATTGACTCAAGCTAGGGTGCTCCATAATTGCAAACAAAGACATGGATGGATAGAGCACTACAAGATTAACAAAACATCCTTACTGATCATCCTCAAAAGAGGCACGGATCACTAGGAAACAACATGAACATATGGCCATATGAGATAAACAGCTCAAGGACTTAGTGGAAATGCTAAGTCCCTGAAATCAGCATTACCAAGTGCCTCACTTTGCAAGCTTGTGCTAGTCACCACACACACACAAAAATACATGGGTTGCACCTCTGGAAAGATGGCAAAACCCTTAACAAAACATATGTAGAGCTCATGGGCATATCATGCACACAATAATCATGGCAAAAATGACAAATATCTAAATGGAGTAGCAGATCTGACAATTATCTCAAGTAGCACTCTTCTAACAGCATTTCGGGCATCAAGATGAACTCAAATGAAAATGATGCAATGAATGAAATGATGTGCTCTCTGAGACGAACATTTTGATATGCTATATGCCCAAAACGGAGCTACGGATGCGGAGATATCACAGGTCAAAGTATGCGAAAAAATAATGAGGAGAGGGGAAGAAGTCAACCGAATCACAGATCAGCGTTCGTTGGGTGGCGCGCGAACCGAGGAACGCCGGCGGCCACTGTAGCTCCGGCGAGGTGGTTGACGCGGGGACGGCCGGAGTGGCCGCGAGGGCTCGCCGGAGCCGCGGATCCGGCGCGGTGGCCTTGCGGAGGAAGGGGAGCGGGCGCGGGGCGCCGTGGGCGTGGGAATCCGGCGCGGGTGGCGGCCGGAGTCGCGGATCTGACGTTGCCCGGCGACAAGGTGCTGCAGGGCGGGGCCGGCGGACTCGGCGGACGCGGTCGGAGAGAGGAGGCGCGGGCGGCGCGGCGGCGGGGCCGGGAGGGCCCTGCGGGCCTGCGGGCCGGCTGGGGGCGGCGAAGTGGGCGCGCGGCGCCACGTGGCGAGCCCGTGGCGCGGGCGGTGGCGGACGTGTCCGGCGCCGTCCGGACGTGTCCGGCGGCGGCGGATCTGGGATTTTTAGGGTTTCGGGGGAGGAGACCCGGGATTTGGAATGGGGGGTCTATTATTATAGACATAGAGGGAGCTAGGAGAGTCCAAATGAGGTGCGGTTTTCGGCCACGCGATCGTGATCGAACGCTCTAGGACATGGAGCAGAGTTTGGTGGGTTTTTGGGCCAAATTGGAGGGGTGTTGGGCTGCAACACACACGAGGCCCTTTCGGTCCCTCGGTTAACCGTTGGAGTATCAAACGAAGTCCAAATGACACGAAACTTGACAGGCAGTCTACCGGTAGTAAACGAAGGCCGCTTGGCAAGTCTCGTTCCAATCCGGAAATGTTTAATCCCCACACACGAAAGAAAGCTAGAAAAGACCACCGGAGGAGAACGGAGCGCCGGAATGCCAAAACGGACAACGGGGAAAATGCTCGATGCATGAGATGAACACGTATGCAAATGCAATGCACAATGAATGAACATGATATGAAGAATGCATGACAACGATAACAACAACACGGAGACCAAAGACCCGGACCCGAGAAAATAAAAATAACTTACGCCGGAAACGCAAGAGTTGGAGTACAAATTGGGTAAATCATATCCGGGGTGTTAACACTGAAGCAGTTAAATAGTGGGCAGTATCATGTCTTCACCACTAGCTTGTGCAAGCGTGATCAGAAGCTTCACAAGAGGGCTGTGAACTCTGTTGAACCGGCGGTGCCTCAGTATTTGCGCTGGTCTGAGAAACCCATTTCATGGAGTAGAGAGGATCACCCACCCCGGGTTGACAATCCGGGTCATTGGCCTTAATGGTAGCTCCTCAAGTGGGGGGTATAAGTTCACCAAAGTGCTCATGGATGGGGGAAGTAGTATCAACATTCTATATTATGATACCTTCTGTCGTATGGGGTTGACAGACAAGAATCTTAAACCGTCAAACACCGTTTTCCATGGTGTGGTGCCCGGGAGTCTGCATATCCAGTGGGAAAGATACCCTTAGAGGTGGCTTTTGGAGATGATCATGATTCAAGGTCAGAAACATTGACTTTCGAGGTGGTAAAAATCAAAAGTCCGTATCACGCTCTGTTTGGGAGACTGGCTTATGCTAAGTTCATGGCAAGATCGTGTTATGTTTATCTGCAGCTTAAAATGCCAGGTCATAAGGGGACCATCACAGGGCATGGGAGTATGAAGATCGCATTGGAATGTGAAGAAGGTGATGCGGCTTATGCTGAGTCGGTTTGTGCCACAGAGGAGCTAAAGTTTTACAAAGACAAAGTTGATCCGGCAAATATGACTTCTTTGAAAAGCCAACTACGGAACACGATCCGGCATTGAAGTTTAAGTCGGCCACATATACTAAGATGGTTGATTTTGTTCCTGGTGATTCATCCAAGCAGTTCAGCATCAGCACTAACCTGGATCCCAAATAGGAAAGCGCGCTCATCGAGTTCATCCGTGAGAACCGGGACATCTTTGCATGGAAGCCTTCTGACATGCCAGGTGTACCGAGGGAACTCGCTGAGCACACACTTAACATTGATCCTAAGTTTAAACCGGTACGGCAATTCCTCCGCCACTTCAATGAAGAAAGACGTAAGGCTATTGGTGAAGAGGTAGCTCGGTTGTTGGCTGCATGATTTATCGTGGAGGTCTTTCACCCAGAGTGGTTGGCTAATCCGGTGCTGGTTCTAAAGAAAAACGGCACTTGGCATATGTGTGTAGATTACACAGACTTGAACAAGGCTTGCCCAGCAGATCCTTTTGCCCTCCCTCATATTGATCAGATTATTGATGCTACGGCGGGTTGTGGCCGTTTGTGTTTCTTGGACGCTTATTCTGGTTATCATCAGATCAAAATGGCAGTTAAGGACCAGGAGAAGACAGCTTTTATAACTCCTTTTGGAGCCTTCTGCTATGTCTCCATGCCCTTTGGGCTCAAGAGTGCCCAGGAAACTTATCAGCGCTGTGTTCAGAATTGTCTTCATAAGCAGATTGGGCGCAATGTTCACGCATATGTGGATGATATTGTGATAAAGACCAGGAAGGAGGAAACATTGATAGATGACCTAAGAGAAACCTTTGACAACCTCTGGGTTTACAAGATGATGCTCAATCCGGACAAATGTGTTTTTGGTGTCCCGGCAGGCAAACTCCTGGGTTTTCTGGTATCAAACCGGGGCATTGAGGCCAATCCGGAAAAAAATTCAGCAATTACATCTTTGGCTAAACCGGCATGTATCAATGACGTTCAACGTTTGGCCGGCCGGATTGTGGCTTTGAGCCGGTTTATCAGTCGTCTCAGGGAGAAGGCTATCCCTTTATACCAGATGCTAAAGAAAATAGATGATTTTGTTTGGAGCGAGGCGGCTGATAAAGCATTCGAGGATCTGAAGAGGCAGTTAGCTGAACCGCCTGTGCTTGCAGCTCCGATCGATAAAGAGCCTTTATTGTTGTATGTGGCTGCTAATGCCCGAGCTGTTAGCGTGGCCATTGTTATGGAACGCAAGGAGACTGGAAAGGAATATCCGGTTCAATGGACGGTTTATTATATCAGTGAGGTGCTTACTGAATCAAAGCAGAGATATCCACATTGGCAGAAACTAGTGTATGGAGTATTCATGGCAAGCCGGAAGCTCAAATACTATTTTCAGGGTCATCCTATCAGAGTGGTCAATTCAGCCCCTCTGGGAGATATCATTCAAAACAGAGAAGCAACTGGCCGGATTGCCAAGTGGGCTATTGAGCTTGGACCTCACGGGCTCAAATACATACCTCGCACAGCGATTAAATCCCAAGCACTCGTGGACTTCATCAATGATTGGACAGAGTTGCAGGCACCAGAGGAAAAGCCAGACAACACGTACTGGACTATTCACTTTGATGGGTCCAGACAGTTGGAGGGCTCGGGGGCTGGAGTCATACTAACTTCTCCACGAGGTGACAAGTTTTGTTATGTCCTCCGTTTAATATTCCCCTGTACTAACAATGCAGCTGAGTATGAGGCCTTACTCCACGGTCTTCGGATGGCTAAGGAGATGAACTTAAGCCGGGTTAAGTGCTTTGGGGACTCGGATCTGGTGGCTCAACAGGTGTCTGGCACTTGGGATTCTAAAGACCCACTCATGGCTGCATATCGAAGAGAGGTGGACACGGTAGCTGGTCATTTTAAGGGTTATCAAGTTGACCATATAGACCGACGAAAGAACGAAGCGGCGGACGCTTTAAGCCGCCTTGGTTCTCAGCGTAAACCAGTCCCACTAAATGTCTTCCTTGATGTACTGCATAATCCGTCGGTTAAGATACCAACAGAGGAGGAGTTGGCTATTCCTGACCCGGAGGCTCAATTGGTGGCAGCTTTGCATATCATCCCGGATTGGACAATCCCGTACCTGGCTTACATGAACCGGGGCGAATTACCAGAGGACGAAACCTTGGCCCGACAGGTAATCCAGCGTTCCAAGTCCATGACCATCATCAATGGGGAGTTACATCGTTACAGCGTCACAGGGGCAATTCAGCATTGTGTCTCTCCTCAAGAGGGTTGTGAGATTTTGCGAGAAATCCATGAAGGGGATTGTGGTCACCACGCCGGTTCAAAGTCTTTGGTGGCTAAAGCTTTTCGTCATAGTTTTTATTGGTTAACAGCTCACCCTGATGCTGAGGATTTAGTTAAACGATGTGACGGTTGTCAAAAATTCGCATGCCGTGCTCACATCCCGGCTCAGGAGTTGAGGATGATTCCGATAACTTGGTTGTTTGCGACTTGGGGGCTTGATATGGTTGGACCTTTTAAGCGATCCAAGGACAAAAAGACCACTTTTATTAGTGGCAGTTTTGACAAGTTTACCAAATGGGTGGAAGCAGAGCCAGTCAGTAAGTGTGAATGCGGCCACGCGTTCAATTCATCAAAAAGGTGATATTCTGGTTTGGATTTCCAACACAGTAATTATAGACTGATAATGGTACTAATCTTTCAAAGGAGAGATGGAGGAGTTTGCCAACGTGGAGCACATCCGGCTTGATATAGGCATCAGTGGCTCACCCCCAATCTAATGGTCAAGGGAGAGGGCAAATCAGAAATTTGAGAGGCATTAAACCCCCGGCTTCATGTTCCTTTGAAGCGAACACCTGGGTTGTTGGGTTGAGGAGTTGCCTTGTGTGTTATGGAGCATTAACACCACACCTAACAGATCTACGGGTTACACGCCTTTCTTCATGGTTTATGGAGTGGAGGCAGTTCTTCCGAGTGACATCTGTCACGACTCGCCCCGTGTGGCAGCTTATATTGAAGCTGATAATGAGACGACACGTCAGGACTCACTGGACCTGTTAGATGAGGAGCGTGATCTTGCAGCAGCATGTTCGGCGATTTATCAACAAGATCTCCGGCGTTATCACAGCCGCCGGGTTAAGACCAGAGCATTTCAAGAGGGCGATCTGGTGCTCCGGTTCATCCAGGATCAGACTGATATGCACAAGTTATCCCCACCTTGGGAAGGACCCTTTGTGGTTAGCAAGAATCTGCACAATGGGTCGTCCTACCTCATTGATGTTCGAGAGCACAGAGACTCACATAAATCAAAGGAGGAGACCAAGCGGCCATGGAATATAGCTCTTATTCGGCCTTACTATACTTGAGCCACAGGCTCTTCTTATGTACATATTTATGACAATGTATATATTATATAATAAACCGGAGCCTCGAATAAAGCGGGGTCTCTATTCTATTTACATCATGTGTGAGCCTACAAGAGCTTCTATTGTCACAATGGAGTTTTGTTAAACCGGCCTATATGGCCGCACAGAGAGAAAGGAAATCACTAGGGGGCTTGGTCGTATCCGAACCTTAGCTACACCTCTTGATCGGTTTACAACCACAAAGGGATATCACTAGGGGGCTTGGTCGTCTTCACACCATAGCTACACCTCTTGATAGGCTTTAAGCCAAAAGGAAATTATATGGAGCCAAAGAGAGACTGTTGCATTAATACACAGCTCAAACATAGGTAACCATTGAGCACAACTCACATATTACCTGGGGGATCTTTGCTTCTCAGAGAACAATGAGTTTGAACCCTTGTAATAGGCTATCAAGCCAGGCTTGGAAGCCAGGTGTATTCACCTAAAACCCCGGGTTATCCTGCCTTTTTTTAAGTAAGTCACTCCGTCCAGGTAAACCTGGTATGACCCATCGAACGTTTGACAAGTCAATCCCATGGACCCTGAACTTGTCAAAGTTAAACCGGTGATTGGTTAAAGATTGAGGTCCATCTTAAAAGGCTTTGCAAAATGGTTTAACTCAGCGGCCTGGCAGCCCATGAAAAGCCTCGATTTAGGGCCTGGCAGCCCATGAAAAGCCTTGCATATTTCTTTTGTTTTTGCTATTTTTATGATAAGGGATTTATAAATATTCTTCTGACAAACCGGTGTTCATTACAACCCGACTTGACTTTCAGCGCTTAGTTGTAAGTACATGATCAGATTCTAAAATCGGTAGCAAACTGTTCCGGTCTGGTTTTGATTAGATGTCACCAGCCTTATACGAACAACTCAACGGTTTTTTATCCCAATGAGATCTCTACATGAAACGGCAAGAGGGCCAGGAGTTATCAATACTCCGGATTGGTGTTTTCACCTCTACCATACAGGCAGTTGGTCAACCAACGAGGTATGTCGCAGATATTATTTATTTTATCTGATTAGTACAAACTTTGATTATGCATCCAAGTTTTGTATATATTTTTTGGGCATCATGACCCGCCCAGTGGTGAACCACTAGGACACTTTCAAGTTCTTGATTCCAGAAACATAAATCATCATGGACTATGCATAAATAGATCCCAAAAGTGAAACAAGTTTTCTCAATACCAAGCAACATAAACATGCTCGATGGCATGACAGATAAGGGTGTTTTTGCTATCATATTACAAGAATCTTGAAAATAGCTCCACTGGAATAAATTGTTTCAAGCAGTCGCACACAATAGCTGGTAACCCGGCTGCCGGTTTAGGATGCTTCGTTGGGACGACTTGACGGTTGCGGGTCATTTGGTGCAATCACCTCTTCGTCATCCCTCCCCAGACGCTGGAAATCAACTGTTGACCAATCGATTCCATTTAAAGCTTGAAACACGGCTTCTTCATGGATAAGGCTGGAGGGGTTAATGTCAGGAGCGTAAGTATGCTTACGGATTGGAGGCACAAGTTCTTCGACTTCATGGATTTCAGTAGGCTTCCTCTTGCCTTCAGCGTCGTAAACCGGCTGGAAATGAGATAAGTCTGTATCCTCTGCCAGTTTGCTAGCTATTGGCCACATCTCTTTGGTCAGCCTTCGGAGATCATCATTGTTGAAGTTTGAACCGTCCTCCTTCACTCCTGGATAACCTTTAATGATGTCATCCGCTTCAAGATCCGGAATCCATGCCTTGGCCCGGATTAGTGCGGTTAGTGCTCCCGCTCTTGCGGCTGCCTTCTTCAGTTGGGTAATCCGGGCTGGTAGCATGGCCAGCTTCTCAAGGGTTTCCTTTATTAGTGATGGCGCCGGCTTGTTGTAAGCTGTAGTACAAATAGCACGCTGGGATCCAGAGTACAACTATTCAAGTAAGGTGTAAGCCGCTTTAAGCTTCATCTGCATATCCCTGCCCAGATGAGCAATACGAGTGCCTACCATCGTTTAATATCAGCAAACTGGTAAAGGCTAAGATCTCATGACTCGGATAAATAGCATCAGCAGATACTTACCGAACACGGACGTAAGTCATAGGCATCGATCTGTCGCTCAAAAACCGATCAGTTCATCTACAACTGGTTTTCAGAAGCTGCTTCTGCGTCTTCGGCTTTCTTGGTTAAATCGGGCTTTTTTCAGCTTCCCAGTCAGCACGCTTCCTTGTTTAAAAGTCTCTTTTAATTTCTCCATAGCTGTCAGGGCTTTAGTAGGCTCTCTTTTGCTTTCGAAGCCTTTGCTTTGTTGGGACTTCACATTTTCGTGCAGATCAGCCGGTTCGAGCATCCTAATTATTTAGCTCGAGCCTGCAAAGGTGAAGATATGTCAATAACAGGATAGGTATTTTCTAAGTACTAAGGCGTATAACACGTTATGCAACTTCGTACTTGGGGGCTAATGCCCATTTGGCTTCTATTATCAACAAGTCTAAAAGTACAATGCAGGCATTAATCCTTAACACTTGGGGGGCTAATGTACATCTGTTCAAAACTGATGCATGGTTCAAGACGCCGGGTACCTCCAAAAGCTAACCGGCCCTTGGGGGCTCAACCGATGAAAGCAACATAACTACATTGATGGAGTATCAATTTTTTCTCGCGGACTTTGAACGTGTTGACAATCAGCATGTAAGGATTTAAGGTTATTACAAAAGTCCGGTTTAAGAATTGGCATCAATAAAAACGGCCCTTGGGGTCTAACTTGGGCTTGATGTTGAATTTTGGAATCGAGAAAGGAAAGGACATGAAAATAACTCAATAGCGTTCCTTCATCAGATTCAACCAAACCGGCTTTCATAGTCACAGTTTGAGTGGCGGACCGGTTTAAAAAAATCGGGAGGTGAAGTTCTTTTCAGCACTGAGATGAAGCCATAACTTGATAAATTCAGTGCTCCATTTACCCTTTTCCTGGCAGCACGTTCTTCTTTGGCACTATGTTGGGCCAAGAATTACAGGATGGCCAGGAAGAGCTATGGCCCATATGCCAGTAATGATAACATCATCTCCTTGCCTCCAGTAGTTTTTTGCGGGTGACGATGGAGTGTCAGTAGCTCTCACCGGACTAGCCCAGATTGGAGCTGTCGTTCAGTGTCAGGCACAAGCAGTGTCAGCCTTCTGGTTGTTCATCAATATTTCTGGTCTTGAAGGGGTGGCTCAATCAAAGGTAGCTTCAGGATGGGGACCTTCCGGTTTCACGAGTTCGGTCCTGGTTCACCCTGTTTGCTCTTGTTCAAGAACCATCTGGTCTTCCGACGGATTGTTAACCCGAGCTTTCTTGCTGGGTCTGGCTTTGGCTCTGCCAACATAAGTAAAAGAGGTTTAGCGTTTGAATACGTACCCAGCTATAGTTTTGAGAGGAGGGAGTTGGGTCATGGTTGACTCGCCAGAGGATGAGGGGGGTGTCACCTGATAATTTGAATCGGACGGATTAAGAGGTTGTCGGAAATACCCTGCCTTGGGATAAGAATTGTCAGAAGTGGGGGAGACCTCAGATCGGCGCTTCCGAACCGGAGTGTCAGGTAAACTGGCTGAAGTAACATGTTGGCCGCTATGTCGGGTTGTCCGGCGAGCCTCATGTTGTTGTGTCTTCAAAATAAATGTTGGATCCAAGTAAGCAAGAGGATGAGAAAAGCTTACTTTCCGAGCCGCTTGATGGGTTTTCTTGTGTTGGCATAGAGTCTGAACCGGAGGAAAGGATAATTACCTCTATATCGTCAGCCTGGCTACCTTCCATGTCCTCCTGATAAAGGTCATTGTTAATGAGGTGCATGAAAAGGGAGCCAAGGGATTCAAGTTCTACCTCAACTTTCGGTTCATCTGCATCTTCATCAAGTTCCATGTTGATATGTTCGGCGGTTTTCCGTTTTGAGGTTCACTTGACGGCTTTGGTTTTGGGACGGGATGGCTTTGCCGCTTTGTCTACGGATTTTTGTTTCCAGAAGGGATCATCACCCTGTTTATAAACAAACAGAAGAAGGTTCACGGGTTGAACAATTTAAAGATACCGAAGGTAAAAGGGAAGCATAGTACTTACAGCAGGCGGTCTATTAAGTATAGAAGGGGTTCAAGCCGGTTTGGCGACAGATAGATTCCGATTCATTCAAAATTTCTTCACGCTTTCAGTGACCTCTTGATCGGTTAACTGAATGTTGATGTGGCGTTGGGGGTCTTCTAATTCACTGGTGTACTCACACATTAAACCGGAGCGGCGGCTTAGTGGCATGATGCTCCAAGATATCCAACAACGCACATAGTCGACGCCCGATAAACCGTTGGCCATAAAGGCCCGGAGCTTGGCGAGTTGAGGGGCATATACGGCCCATTCTGTAGAACTTAAATGTTGCAGTAATGGATGAGTGTTGGAAAGCCGGTGGTCACGATAGCCTGGCAGAGGTTATCATCTTCAGGGGAGGTATCCTTGTAGTAGTGTCGGCGTTCTGGGAACGGGGGTCCCCAGACTTGCCTGCCTGCGGCCTGCGGCGTGGCTCAAAGGGGGGCCCAGCACGGCCCATCTTCATCAACATAGACCCAAGACCCTCGCGAGGGGCCAGGCCTCGCGGGGCGGACGACATGGAGCTTCCTCAGGCACGGCCTTATCAGGCTGGCTCGCGAGGAGGCGGAGAGATCAAGGCGGGGTACCTCACGAGGTGCCCGTGATGCAAGCCACGACGACCAAGGGGCGCCAGGCGGGCGCCAGCCCGCGCAGTGTCCTCCTTTCCTCTTTGGTGCTAAGGGAGCAAGCGCAGGCAAGAGCATCAAGCAAAGGCACCCGTTTCAGTGCAATGAGACCAAGACCAGTCCAACGGCAGGGAGGAAGTCATTGTGGAGCCCAAGCCAGCGTCACCACCAGAGTCTTTGGCAGGCGAGGACCAACTTTAGTCAGGATAAGTGTACCAGATGTTCCCCTTCAAAATGGCCAATTGTTGGTGCCCTTCCCGCTCAATATTTGGGAAGAGGCCCAGGGCCTTTGCCGATAAATAGGACCAACCACCCACAGGGTAGGGGGGTTCGATCGATCGGTGGGAGATCGAAATCAGAGAGAGAATCAAGAAGAGAGAGAGAGAGAGAGAGAGAGAGACAAAAAAAGAGAGAGAAAGAGAGAGAGAGAGAAGGGTGACTGAACTCCTCCCAGCAGTTCATCCCCCAGCCAAGAACAGACCCTCGCGAGGCTGTTCTTCCTTGTATTGCTCATCATCATCAGCCCAAGAGGCAATCCACCACACCACACACTGGAGTAGGGTATTACACCACAACGGTGGCCCGAACCAGTATAAACCCTGTGTCTCTTGTGCTGTTCTTTCTCATAGCTTAGATCTTAGCGAGCGGAGGGGTGCAGGTAGGTAGAGAGGCGAAATCTCCACGCGCACCCCAGTGTTCGAACCTCAAGGGTCTGCCGGAACCCGAAATCCGACATTTGGCGCGCCAGGTAGGGGTGCGCCGGAATTCGTCTTCCACCACCCCGTTCTCCTCCGACCATCGCGTCCATGTCTGACGCTCGTCGGGCCCGCGCCGAGCGCCGGGCCGCTCTCGCTTCCCGCGTCGCCCAGACGGCTCCTGTCGGCGGGCGTCCTCGCTGTTCCCCGTCACCTGCCGTCAACGCCGCCACCGGCCCGGCGGGGGACGAGCAGCAAGCGTCGTCTCAGCATCCGTCCGTGCGGCAAGACGGCCGCACCGTTACTCCCTCGCTCACCCCAGCTGGTTCTTCATCCCGCGCGCTCCACGCACCCATGGAGGCTCGAGCTGCGCTCATCGCAGCAAACGAGCTCATGCGCTACCGTCCCGTCGATGACGTCTACGAAGAATGGCTCGACCGCGTCGCCGAGCTCGTCCGCACTGCAGGGGGCTCTCCTGCGTCGTCCGTCCCGCTGCACCACGCCCCACCCCGCGCGGGCGACGAAGCTCCGGCGGCGCCCCAGCCGCCTCCTCCTCAAGAAGGCGCCATGGCTCCAAGGCGCGTGGCCCCTGGGCGGAACCCGCTCCGTTAGGTGCCAGCATGGCAAGAGCAGAGCTGCCAAGAAGTCCCTCGCCCGCGAGAAGCTGCCCGGGCGCTCCCTGCTCCAGCATGTCGCGACCATGCTCCTGCTCCCGCACGTCAAGACCCCGCGCTGCTCCCAGCTACAGCGCGTGGGGACATGCAAGACCAAGCTCTCCGTCACCCAAGGCCTCCCGTGGCCACAACAGGCTGCCGTGCCTTCACCACCGAGCTACGCAGCATCGCGTGGCCCGGCAAGTTCAAGCCAGACCTGCCTCCTCGTTACGATGACACGGCCGACCCTGCGGAGTTCCTCCAGCTCTATGAGCTGGGCATCGAAGCTGCCAACGGAGACGAGAAGGTCACGGCGAACTGGTTTCCCATGGCGCTTAAGGACGGGGCCCGCACCTGGCTCCTGAACCTGGCTCCAGGCACGATCTCCTCCTGGGACGAGATGCGCACCCGCTTCATCGCCAACTTCCAAGGTACTCGCGACCGGCCACCCGCCGTGAGTGACATGCGCCGCATCAAGCAACAACCCGGAGAGACCCTGCAGAAGTACATCCAGCGCTTCAACAACCCACGCCTCAAGATTCCCAAGGTGACCGAGGAGGCCATCATCTCAGCCTTCTCCGACGGTGTGCGCAATGTCAAGATGAAGGAGGAGCTGGCGATGCATGAAGACCTGTGCACTTCCTTGGAGTTGTTCAACTTGGCAACCAAGTGCGCCAGGGCTGAGGAAGGGCGTCTCTCCCTCCTCGAGCTGCCTGCCGCAGACCCGGAAGAGAAGAAGCCCAAGGCCAAGGATGTGAAGCGCAAGGGGGCTGCCGTGCTCGCGGCAGAACCAGACACCAAGCGGGGCAGAGATCAGCCCGAATCTTCCAAGGGCAGTCGGTACTGTGTGTACCACGACCTCCACACCCACAACACCAACGAATGTCAAGAGCTCCGAGCCGTGCGAGAAGGAAGGATCGGCCGTCGCCCCGACCGCGGTGACCGGGGCTACGGTCGAGGAGGAGGAAGGAACGCAGGACGCTGGGAAGACCGCTGCCCGCGCCAAGGGTGGCGCGATCGACCTCGCGAGGATCGCTGGCAAGACCCGCCTCGCGAGGGAGACTGGAGGGATCAGCCTCGCGAGGATCGCCCGCAAGGCAACGCAGGCCTCCCTCCGCTGCCGCCGCAGCCAAGGAGAAACGAGGACCGCCATCAGGACGAGGGGGCTGGGGGCTTCCAGGAGCCGCGCGCGATCGCCTGCATCCTGGGCGGGGCTCAAGCCCCAGCCTCTCAACGCATCTTCAAGCAGTTCGCCCGCGAAGTGAATGCAGTCCTCCCCAAGCTCGAAGCCATGCGCCCTCTTAGGTGGTCGGCATGCGCCATCACGTTCAGCTTAGCAGATCAGCTCAAGTGCGCAGCCACAGCCGGAGTCCTCCCGATGCTTTGTTCCCCAATCATCAGCAACATGGTGGTCACCAGGACCCTCATCGATGGCGGGGCAGGGCTCAACATCCTATCCGTGGAAACATTCAACAATCTCCAAGTGCCCTACAACCAGCTTCAGCCAACCAAGCCTTTCTCCGGAGTCACCGACGGCTCCACGGTCCCGATTGGGCAGGTCCGCCTCCCTGTCACCTTCGGGGCACGCGACAACTACCGCACCGAGCTCATCGACTTCGACGTCGCTCACATTCGCCTGCCGTACAACGCCATCCTTGGGTACCCAGCGCTGGCCAAGTTCATGGCCGTAACTCACCACGGCTACAACGTCCTCAAGATGCCAGGAAGTGGCGGAGTCATCACGGTGCCCTGTGAAGAGAAGGACGCGGGCTTGTGTTCCCTGGAACGAGCCTTTCAGGCCGCATCACTGGAAGACCCGGATCGCGGAAGCAGGAGGCTTCCCGAGACCGCCCCCAAGAAGAAGAAGACATCGTCCGGCCCGGCCCCTCAGGGCCCGCGCCTGCCCAGGGGGAACCTCCTTCCATCGCATAGGAAAGCGCGCCCGGCGCCCTCCTCAGGCAGGGCTCGGGGGCTCTCCCCTGGAGGGCCACCGACCTGGCTAAGGTCACGAGGGAGGCGCTTGGGCACCACATGGAGGCGTGTTTCGAAGCACGTTTCCCTCAAGAAGGAGTAAGGCAAGGAGAGCCAGACCCTCAGGAGTTCGTCAGCAAGGCCATTCAGGAGCTACAGGAGTCAAGAGTCATGAAAGGCGGCCGCCGCCTACCAGCTGTGGCTCCCCATCCAGGCGAGGATGGTGGGCTGCGCGTCTGCATCGACATACTAGGGCTCAATCGAGTCGCCTCTCTGGAGCGCCTCTGGCCCTCGCGAGTGGGGCGCTGCGAAGGTCCACCCCACAGCTACGTTCGCATGCCTTACGGCTTGCCGAACGCGGCTGCCACGTACCAGCGCCTCATGAGGGGTATCATGGAGGCTCAAGAGGCCAGGCGTTCCGCAGCCCTGGCGGAGATGGAGATGGTCCGCGAGGAGCCACCAGCGCCTCCGGAGCCTCCCGAGGCCCCTGGGCCTGGGGGCTCGTGAGGATCGGCTTCCGCAGCCCACCGAGTCTGCTACACCAACACTCCTTCGTCCTCAACATCATCAGGTGACATCTTTCAAGTTTCATTTCCAGCTGGGAGCGCCCCCCAGGGCTGCATTATTCCCAGGCCGCGTGGGTCCGTCCCTGCGGCATGTATCCCTTTTATTTCATGTTGTTAGCTTACTTTGTTGGGGGCGCCCCTCGGGCTGCATCATCCCCAAGTCGCTCGGGCCAGACCCAGCGGCATGTATCCCTTTTGCGTTTATTTCCGGCTATGCGTTCGACCCACCATGCTTGATTATTTGATGCCTGTCCACGGCACCTCTTCTTCTCCATGCCGACCACTTGCACGTTAAAGGGGGGGTACCTGAGCATCGCGACTCAGGGCTCTTACTGGCTCTCCAGCCCTCACCCTCTGGCCTTGTCCACGGCATCGCGACCTGGCATACCAGCGACGGCTGAGACCAGCTCGAGGGCCGGGACCCGAGGACGTAGAGTGCCGGCATCTAACCAAATTTGCAGGGACACATCACAAGATAAGGCCCAGTGCCAGGCGCAACCCGCCTAGAGGTAGGGCCCCGTGAGTCCCGCGCTGGCTCACGGGTGCCCAGATACACCTCGCCAGGCCCTACCGTGCCAGCCACGTGTCAGGGCGGGGCTGTACACGCCCCGGGGGCTCCTCCCGGAGGGGAGCCCCCTCCCACGTACCAGTGGAAGCACCATGCTCCGCGCTGGCTGACGACACTGCCGAGGAGCGGCTATGCCCGTACACATACGGAAGCGCTATGCTCCGCGCTGGTGATAAACAACTGAGGGTGGCCCCCGGGCCGCATCAACCTCAGGGAGCCCAGAGCTCAGTGTCTAGCCTCATCGTAACGCCTCCCCTCGGGAGTGCCGCGCGAGGGGGCTGGGCACGGGGGCTGCGCCTGGGTCACGCCCAGACGCACGCCGCCCAGCCCAAGCCAGGCCCCGGCCTGGTTCGTCGCGCGTCTCTCCCCGAGCGGAGCCAAGGTACGAAGGCCGTTTGAGCGTCAAGGGGGACTCCTGAGCATCGCGACTCAGGAGCCTAACTGGTCACGTAGCCCCTCACTCCTTAGTTCCGAAAGGCTAACGGCGGTTGAGGTATGCGCGCGGCCGGGCTCTGCAGACGTAGAACGGTAGATCCACCCACATCACACCTCCCTACTTGCTTGTTCGTGCGCCAAGGGGGACTCCTGAGCATCGCGACTCAGGAGACTAACTTGTCACGTAGCCCCTCACTCCTTGGTCCCGTCCTGGTTTCCTGGTCGGGGCTAACGGCGGCTGAGGTATGCGCGGGGCCGGGCTCTGCCGGCGTAGAACATAAGCAAGTAGGAAGGAAAAAAGTAATTTTCAAGGAATTCAAAAGCAAATATTACAGTCCACACTGTTATCTCAATGCCAAACGCAAGTTTAAATGCCTCCCCGAGGCATGATACATGTGCAGGAATTAAAGGCAGGACAGGAGCCACAACGGAGTCACTTGTCTGGGGTGGAGCAGCGCGGAGTGGGTTCGGCTCATGGAGCAGCGGGGTCGGCAGCGCCTTGCTTCGGCTTGGTGCTGAAGGCCCGGAACTTCCCCAGTAGAGCCTCCGCGCGACCCTTCACGGCCTTGGCAGTGGCAGCGGCACGCTCGCCACTTACTGGCTCCAGCAGGCTGTTCGAGGTCGACGCCGGGATCGCGAAGGTAGATGTGGGTGAGGACCCGCGTCAGCGCTGCAGAAGACAGGACACGCGCCTTGGGCCTCGGCCGTGGGCCAAGGGCAAGGGCGACATCTTCAAGAGCGCGAACCAGGAAGGGAAGCAACTTGGCGGGGCCGTCCTCGGCACCAGCTAGCGGGCTCTCCAGGCCGCTGTCGTAAAGCGTCCTCAAAGAGGAGCGAGCCTTCGCCTCCATCTCCGTGAAGGCCACGCGGTCCTCGGCAAGAACCTAGGCCTTGTCGTCCAGCTCGCCCTTCCTCGCCCCAACTCCTACTCCAGCGTGCCTAGGCAGTCATGGCGCCTCCTGAGCTTGACCTCCCTCTCCTTGACGGCCGCCTCGCGAGCCTTCACGTCTTCTTCCTGCTCTTGGCGAAGGCGGGCCTCTTTCGCGAGCTGGCCCCACAGACCTTGCAGCTCGTCCTCCAGCGCCTTGCAGCGACCACGGACATCGACCACCTCCCCCAGGGCTGCATCATGAGCAGCCTTCGCCTCAAGGACGGCCTTCCTCTCCTCAACGCAAGCCGTCGAGGCCTGGACCAGCGGCGCCCGAATCGAAGCGTCGGAGCGAATCCATCCTGAAGCCAGCTCCAAGCACCCGGCCACCAAGCAAGGGTCGGCGCCAAGAAGATCCTGCCGCAGCCGGTCTAGCTCAGCAGCAGCACGATCCAGGACGGCAGGAGGAGTCGGAGAGATAGCAGTCGGTGGAGTAGGAGGAGAAGGCGGCAGCGCGACCACAGCATCCTGAGGCGGAACTTGCTGCGCCCCAACGGCTGAAGTGGCGGCAGCAGGCAAAGGCACCTCGGGAGTCACTTGGGCCATGGGGGCTGAGCTCGCCCCAGCCGGCTCAGCCAGGCCTCGCGAGGACGACCGGGCAGGAGAAGCCCGTGCGTCGCGGTCACCTTCCTTCGCGGGCAGAGGCGCTGCCACGGATGGAACCTCAGGAGCTCCCTTCGGCTTCTTTGCTGCGGGCGCCAGCCTGTCCAAGAGATGTGGACGTCAAGCCTCAGCAGCAGAACAAGAAATAAAGACAAGAATCAAGCGCTTACGGGTCGTCGCCAGTGAGCTCAGGCAGCCTCCGGCCAAATTTGAAGCCTGAAAGCCGGCTGGAAGGGTCAACCTTGGGAAGCTCGGGAGCGGAAGGCGCGTCTGCGGTCCGCCTCGGGGCCGGGGCAGACCCGCGGGAGATCAGCCCGGTCCTGTCCTTCTTCGGGATCGGGGGCAAGCTCCCGCCGCCCTGCTCGTCATCATCCTCGTCGTCATCGCTCGGAGAGAGGCGGAGAGCGCGGGACCTGCGCCGGGGGAGGGGAGCCCTCGACTCTCCGTCAGTCGCCTCGGAGTCAGGCCCTTTTTCCCGCTCCCCTCCTTCCTCCTCTTCGCTGGAGTCGTCGGAGGACACGTCCACCGATTCCCCGGGAGTTTCCATGGGCACGGGCCCGTCCCCGTTGAAGACGGGCATGGACTCCACTACCTGCTCCCAGTCGTCGCGGAGGAACAAGGGCGTAGGAGCGCCCTCCAACCTCGCCACATCGCCCCCGACCAGAGATTGGAGGACCGTGCCAGATCTTCGTCGGCCAAGGCCGCGGGGCTCGGATGGGGCCTCCACATCGGAAGTGAGTACTGCCGAAGCGGAGCCAGCTGGTGCTCCAGGAATTCCCTCAGCAGCGACGCGCCGGTCAGCTTCGCCGCCGCCATGTTGGCCGGCCTCAGATCCGCGTCCATCTTCTCCAACACCAGCTTCGCGCGGGGGTCCGCGAGCTCCGCTCGACCCCAATCGCTGGAGCTCGTGGGTTGCTCCGTGGGCAAGATCAGCCGAGGGTGGATGCGCCCAGCATCTGCCAAGACCCACTTGCTCCTGAAGCCCTCAATCCTTTTCCCGGGGTTCGAAATGGCAATGGCGCCACCGTACGCGATGAAGCTCGCGCACGCGGAAGCAGGACCGCGAGAGGTCCGGAGGTAGAAGTAGTGGCGCAGCAAGGCCACTGAGGGCTGCACCCCTACGTGAGCCTCGCAGTAATAGGCGAAGATTGCCAGGAGAAGGACGGAGTTGGGGTGGAGATGCAGAGCCTGTAGCTTATAATGGCGGAGGACAGAGAAGAAGAACTCGGAGAAGGGAGGCACCAGGCCAGCAGCAATGGCGCTTACAAAGAACGGATAGAAGGTGCTCCCTTGGCCCTCAGGGGTGGCGGAGCCGGCCTTGAACACCTTCGCCCCGTCGATGCCCTGCGCCGCCGCCATCCGGCGCAACCGGGCGAGGCTCGCCTCCGACACGTTCGGCGAGTCCAGGGCAGACGAGTACCAAGCTCCGGCCGGGGACTGACGAGGCGCCATGGCTTCCTAGGTCACGCGGTCGGAGTAGATCTGGAAATTTTGGAGGAAGGAAGGAGAGGCGCAAGAAAGGGGATCTGAGCAGCAACCGGAGAAAGCAAAAAAAGCAAAGCCTAGGCAGATGCCGCTCCCTTATCAACTCGCGCGGTTGCTGAGGCGCCCACGTCCAGTCAACCGCCACGCGGCGCCCAAGGCCGCAGGCTGTTAGGGCCCGCGGCGCTTCGCTCTTGCCCTTTCGCCTCCCTGCACGGCCAAGTCCGGGCGCGCCTTGGGCCCGGGGGCTACTGTCGGCGTTCTGGGAACGGGGGTCCCCAGACTTGCCTGCCTGCGGCCTGCGGCGTGGCTCAAAAGGGGGCCCAGCGCGGCCCATCTTCATCAACACAGACCCAAGACCCTCGCGAGGGGCCAAGCCTCGCGGGGCGGACGACACGGAGCTTCCTCAGGCACGGCCTCATCAGGCTGGCTCGCGAGGAGGCGGAGAGATCAAGGCGGGGTACCTCACGAGGTGCCCGTGACGCAAGCCATGACGACCAAAGGCGCCAGGCGGGCGCCAGCCGCGCAGTGTCCTCCTTTCCTCTTTGGTGCAAAGGGAGCAAGCGCAGGCGAGAGCATCAAGCAAAGGCACCCGTTTCGGTGCAACGAGACCAAGACCAGTCCAACGGCAGGGAGGAAGTCATTGTGGAGCCCAAGCCAGCGTCACCACCAGAGCCTTTGGCAGGCGAGGACCAACTTTAGTCAGGATAAGTGTACCAGATGTTCCCCTTCAAAATGGCCAATTGTTGGCGCCCTTCCCGCTCAATATTTGGGAAGAGGCCCAGGGCCTTTGCCTATAAATAGGACTAGCCACCCCCAGGGTAGGGGGGATCGAGAATCGGCCAACCCAGAAACAAGCTGGGATCGAAATCAGAGAGAGAATCGAGAAGAGAGAGAGAGAAGGGTGACTGAACTCCTCCTAGCAGTTCATCCCCTCAGCCAAGAACAGACCCTCGCGAGGCTGTTCTTCCTTGTATTGCTCATCATCATCAGCCCAAGAGGCAATCCACCACACCACACACTGGAGTAGGGTATTACACCACAACGGTGGCCCGAACCAGTATAAACCCTGTGTCTCTTGTGCTGTTCTTTCCATAGCTTAGATCTTAGCGAGGCGGAGGGGTGCAGGTAGGTAGAAGGCGAAATCTCCGCACGCACCCCAGTGTTCGAACCTCAAGGGTCTGCCGGAACCCGAAATCCGACACAATTCTCTCGTTTATTGACTACGTTGACAATGGCATGGGACCCAGATGTCAGAAATCCACTAGGAGGAGCCATTTTTTTATTGGCTTGAATAAGGAGGCACTTGCTTGCGTACTGCCATGACCTTGGCGGGTCCCTGCTTGTCATCCTCTCCACGTACATCATCTCCTGATTGTGTACGTCAACTTGCTAGGCCCACAAGTCAGCCTCTAAACCCGTGGAGGACAAATACAACCCATTTAAAAAAATAACAGCCCATTCCATACGTTCAAACGGAAAGTTCAACATTCAGGAGCAAAGTAACAGGTCTGATCCACATATAGAGTACTTGAACTTCCACGTTGGCAACTATCATAGCCAAGTTAACTATCTACTCCCACTAATACTCTAGTATCGTACAAGTACTAACTTACTCTTAGCTAACTAGACGATGCCGACCGCCATCTGTGGTACACGCTAAACGCCGGCACCAGCGTCGTGCACCTCGCCTCGGACTTGCAAGAGGTGCGATAGGGCACGTTGCTCGCACGCGTTGGCCCTTTCCATGCCGGCGTGGTCCACCGAAGCTTCGGCTTCCAAGCAGGAAATCCACTTGACGAGCTGGTAGTAAAAATCGGCATCGCGAATGTGTGCATGCCCGACAGCCTCCAGGGCTATTTGCCGGGCACCGGCCTCCATGTAGTCGGCCCAGTTGCGGGTGCTCTGCTCGCGACTCAGAGCGTCGGTGCGCTGCTGCTCCATGTCCCGCTGGCAGCGCAAATCGGCGATACGCTGCTCCTCCACCAGGCGGTCGCGCTCCAACAACTCATGCTCCTCCGCCATGCGGTCGTGCTCCAAAAACTCCTCGATCTTCGCATTGCCATCTAAAGACAGATAGAATGCCTCCTCCCTCTGTCTGCCTTCCGGTGAAAACCCGAACACTAGTTCCGGCGGTGACCGCCTCCGGCGTTGCCTACCGCGGACGGGCGGGGGCATGGCGGACATGGGGAGCGATGTCGGGCCGATGGGGGCTTATGAGGATATGGCGAGTTGTGTCACGGTGACACTGGAGAAGGCCGGGAAGCAGTACTTATAGGCAGAAGGTAGCACGACGGTCATCGGAATTCAGTGCATAATGGCTTAGCGCGCCAGCTTGCTGTGGAAAACTAGAGAAACTGAAATTATGACTATGCCGTCCCGTCCCGTCTGGGTCGCACGCCGGCATGGCGGTCAAACGAGTGCACTCGAATCATCTCCCTCCTTGTTAATAATGATTCCACGGTTTTAAAAAGCCCGCAACAATTAAAGATGTATCTTTTTTCGCATCAGTTAGCTGCCTAATTACGGCCGGCTGCATGCAGGCACTCAGAATCGCTCGCAGGCAGTACACGAAGCAGCATGCAACGAGTCGCAGCCGAGGGCACGCATGCAGCCACTTAAATCGCTGGAATTAATTAGGCTAACTTCTGCATGCCGTTAATTATTGCCATGCCTTGGTCTTGCTGCTTTGCTCACGGAATTAATTAGGCTTAAACTTCTTCAGAGGTAGGCATTTTTATCCGTGTAGGATCGATAGTGTAGCTTGTCAGTTTCTTCAGAGGTAGGCATTTTTATTCAAAAAACTGCCACTTCGCATCTTGCGTCGCAAATAAAACTGCCAGGAGCGCATTTGTAGGCTAGCTAGTGATCGATCAGTAACTTGTAAACACTGAGCGAACAGAAATAAGTAACTGTTAATGCATCTCAATGATTCACAGATCATATACAAATATGTAGCTCCAAAAGCAAAGATCAGCCACTTCGGATCTTGCGTCGCAACTAAAACTAACTAGTACGATTCCCATACATAAGATCAACATGTTAATGCATCTCAATGATTCACAGATCATATACAAATATGTAGCTCCAAAAGCAAAGATCTAGAAAAAACATCTATTCTTCCTACTAACATGGATGCTTCTCTTGGCCAACATTCAGTACAGACTGAAAGACAAATTTGTTTGTGAAGTCTACAATTCCTCTTGCAAACGTAAGTGGTTTCACCAACAGCTGAACCATGAGAATGAACCACACATGATGGAGGAACATCCACTGCAATATGATTTGGTCTTCTCTCGATCACACCGGAGACTATTTTTCGGAATACAAACTTTAACTTAGGCAAAATGATGCCCATTGTATAATCCAAAGCAATGAAGCACCTAGTGTTGGCCAATAAATAGTACAGTACTACTTTTCTGCAGTCCATGAAGTGACTATCCAATATTTCTGTGTCTATTTTCAAATGGCACTGCATGCAGTGACTATACTATTCTCTTGTGCAGTTCAACCAAAATTGCGGACACTTTGTTTGTTTGCCAAATAGCCAGACATCTCTGTCTGCACAAATATCAAGCAGCTAGTAAACATATACCACACCTTGTATTTTCGGTTTAAACATGTCTCTTCCGCTTAGCATCTAGTCATGTTCTGCACTGGACAATCTGATACAGTTATGTTTTGCCTGGACAATTTCATACTGAATTGATTTGCTGGTTCAGAGCAGAAATATAGCGCCTATCTTCATCAACCAAGGATATCCATGTTCGCAGTGATGGAAGAGGTGAAATCGATACAACCGAAATTGAGCATCCAATCATTGAATCCTGTCCTGCACCTCCAATGTAGGTCACCCTGCCAATAAATTCACGTGCAAACCACTAGTATTACTATCTAATGACAGTACAAAAAGAGTTAGCAAGATAGTAGCAAAAGCATGTACCTTCGTAATGAACAGCTCATAGTGCCACCAATTGGATATAAAGGTTTGGAAAAAACATGCTCCTAATGTTGAACCAGTTGGACTTTTTGTGCAGTTCCACTAAAATCGAGCATCCCTGTTTGCATAGATATTGAAAGTGTGATTACTTCAAAAGTGGCACTAGTTGAAGATAGACTCACAAATATAAGCATTCCAATTTCTTAATGGGAAAAGGTAGCAAGACTGTTTCTAACCACCTGTTTGAAGGAATAAATAAAGCAACAATGGCTGATGTCAGGAAGGCATACATAGTTTTTTCTGAAAAACTGAGCCATTCCTGACCTTTCCTCTTCTTTTAAGCAATTTTTGTGCAGTTCTACTAAAATAAAATGCCATCACGCCTTGACAATCAGTGACACTGTACAAAAGGAAATGACTTAACATTACATCATGACGTCAGGTATGTAGTCGACAGGCATTAGAGACAAACATACAGACCTCCTCCGATAACATAATGAACATTAATTTTAACAAAGGTGTGACTAGCTTTACCGGGATAATTTGAGTGAACTCTACACCCTTTGTTCCTTAATATAAGACGTTTTCGCGGTTCAATTTAAAGCTACCCAAACAACGTCTAGTATTTAGAAAAACAGGTAGTAGTTTTCTTGAGCACATATCTGGGAAAGCTTGCCACACTTTATTTATGTCCATACGCTAATGCAACACCATTCAAATACTACAAATATACACTAATCCAGTGGCTAGTGCAACAGTAGAGTAGTTAGTTTATTACAGGGTACAGTACAATGGTTTTACTAACAGAATTTCAATAAACTCTAGCACTGGAAGGTTTCTATAAGAATTAACAATACAAAATGTAAGGTAACAAGTTTCAGCATTGGTATACTAGCTGTGCATGAGCATTAAACCAAATACAAAAGTCTGAAGGTAACTAGCATTATTAACTAATGACAGTATAAAAAATTGCAAACCATGTACCTCCAAGGTAAATATCATTTCGAAACTCGGGGGGACCTTAAAAATTGCTATCCCAATCTTGATAATCGATCAAACATAAAAACTTGATCGAACGAATCAAGAAGAACACAACCGAGGAGGAGGTGCCCACTCTTGACCTTTCCTCTTGTCTTCATAATTGTCTGTGCAGTTTAACCAAAATAAAATGACATCAGCGCCTTGGCATTTTGGTGACACTGTACAAAAAAATTAACTTATCTCATGAAAGTGAGGTATGTAATCTATAAGCATTAACAGTGCAAAAATCTGAAGGTAGTAACAAGTTTCATCGTTGGTATACTGGCTGTGCAACAACATTAGAATGCCTTAGCTGAAAAATCTTTAATACATCCACAATCAACAGCTAACCCTGAAATAATCCAGTGACATTAAATGGCATTGCTTAAATTTATCGGTGGCATTAGACTGAGAGCGGCATTAGTTAAATGTGGCATCACTTTAGCAGTAGCATTGCTTGACTTGACTGCTGGCGTTATACTAACAGCAAAAAAAGTGGCAATAAGAGCATGGGAGGCCCATTCGGACAGTGGGCGCACCAGTACGATGTACCTCCACGGACGCAGAGTGGTGAGGGAGGTATGGTTGCCCAGAGCAACAAATATCCAGGCAGCATATGTGGATTACGTCCCATTTTTGTTCTCTTTAGCCACCTTTTTCCTATGCGAGGACAACAAACCGATCGACCTGGTCATTCTCTATTGCGTTGTCATGCCTTTCTACCCTTCTTCAACCAAGAGACACGAGACTCGTTCCTTAGCTACTGATTTTCCCCTTTTCAACCTAGATGCGGGTTCGATGCCTACTCTCTTGGACAGTACAGTCTCCCTTCCTTTCCTTATTCAACCCAGACATGGATTAGTCTGCATGAAGTAGGGTTTCCTTTAATAGTGCAAATTATGGTTTTCGTCTGCGTGGCCAGCAGAGCAGAGGATAGCAAATTGGGAAGATGGTGGAGTGGAAAAAGATCCACATGCAACGACGTGGCAGATGGGGCAATAGAACAAGGTTATGGTTCGAAAAGAGGTAGCATACCTGAGGGTCGGCGGGAAGTGGCTTCGCTCGTGGTCGTCGTCCTCCGCACACACTACGGCAGCGAGCTTGGGGACGGAGGCCATCCCGCGGGCGCTAGGTCTGAGAGGACGGCCTTGTCGTCAGTGCGTGACCTCGCTCGCCGACGACGAGTGCGTCAACGCTGCACGTCCTTTTCTTCCCCGGCGGATCTGTGACCACCGGTGAGGAGGGAGAGAGGGGCCGTCTTTTTTAGATCTGGAGAGAGGGTGGTAGTGTGAGAAGCAAGTGGGCAGCCCTTAGCAAGAAAGCGCTCAAGCTCCAGCCTATATATCTTTTTTATACTACTAGTACTGGAGGTGGAGTAGTGGTAGAGTAGTTTATATTTTCTCTGCGTACAGTACCAGTTAGTCGTGCTTCAAAACTGATCGGCACGCCATTAAAAAAATAAAGGTCGATAACTAATGCGCACCTCGGGCCAACGCGGCCAGATCACATTTTGCACGAGAAATTACACACCATGTTTCGTTGACATGTGGTCCTGTTCCAACATATCAGTGAGACGACGGCGAGTAGTAGGAGTATTTCCGAACGGACGTGTAGGCCGGGGCGCCTCTTCGTGAACCATGGCAAACTCGCAACCGTCCACCGACTCTTCGCCTTTCCCTCTCGATTTGGAACTGCTGTCGCACGCTCTTCCTCTCCCTCCTCCATTTTCCTTCAGCCCTTCACCCTTTCTTCTGCCATTGTTCGATCGTCTTCTCCATGGAGGGAACAGGCCGGAAACGACCCCGTTATTCTTGCCCCGATCTGAAAGATGACGTGGTGGAGGAACTCATTGATCGGTGCGACGTCATCACCTCGGCTAGCATGGCAGGTTCGTTCAAGCCCATTCTCGACTCAACTAATAACATCATTACAAGGAACCCAAGAGTCAAGGAGCGGTTTGATCTCCCCTATCTTCTTCGCCGTGACCCTGATGACTGGCGCCGGCACGACGGAGGCCTCGCCCTGTGCAAGTTGATGCCGCTTGATAATGATATGTATGATGTTAAGATGCCATCGCTTGAGGGCAAGGCTTGGGCGGGCGCAAATGGAGATTGGGTTGTTTACATTGGGTCCAACTGCGAGTGGGAACTTGTGAATGTGTACACTCGTGACCGGGTTCCACTTCCAAAAATCTCAGCAGACTGCCCAGAGGTTGAGCACACCGGTATTGTACGCACGTTCAAATACGATCATGGTGACTGTCTTCTACGGAAGATAGCAATTTGTCGAGTTCCCAACCGCTCTTGGAATTACAACAACTATCAAGTTGTTGCTATCTTCGACAAGCTTGTTGCCGTCCTTCGTGGTTGACTCGATGGATATTGCTCAAAAATCAGTTTCTGTACACGGATGAGTACTGTGATGCAATTCAATACGAGGGCCTTGTGTTTGCTGCCACCACTCGTGGCACTGTTTTTGCATGGGATCCTCGTAGTTTCGGTACGTTTGTCTTCCACCGTAATTATAATTGTTTCATCCACATGCATGCGGGTTAGCAAGTTTCCCTTTACTAATTAACCTTCTTCTTGTGTTTCCAAGGTCCTGTGAACATCCCACCACCTATACTTGAAAAATTTTATAACCAAGGGGGAGATGACGATGGTGATGATCACGAGCATGAGGACGAGCAGCGCCCATATACTCTGTGGCGCCTGGCAACTAATTCCGATGGATCACCTCTTCTTGTGTGTATACAGCCCACTGATGATGTTACTACTAAGGAAGCAGGTGTAGTCTCCCATGGTCGCACTCTCCGGACCTATTCCAACACCCGTTGCATGGTATTCGGGATGGATACTAGTGTGCTAGCGCCAACTCCTTCTCCCTGGTACAGAATTGATAGTCTTGGAGAAAACTCGCTCTTCCTTGGACAAAACTATCCGATGATGGTGAAAGGCGATCCAACCTGTTGACACAATTACTAGTACCATTTATGAGAAGCAACTGTGTCTATACCTCGGACATTTGGGTGGTTCCCTACCCTGGTACTGATATAGTAGGCCGCTTCAGCCTGGATGATCAGTCCTGCGTTGGTTTCCAGATCGACAATCGATGGCCCGTCCCAGAGAATCACTTGTGGTTCAAAGCAAGCGTTTCCAACGCCGAGGAATGGTTGAGTTGAAGTTCATTTCATTGCTTGTTATTTGTTGTGTGGTGAAAACTTTAGTATTTATAATGTATCCTCGTTGTCGATGTGGGTTGATGACCTGTTGTATGTAATAAAATGATATGCCTGTGATAAACTTACTAAATTTATGAATGGCTTTCGAGTCGCTTCTCTGAGTGAGTGGTGCGACGAGGCAAAAAAATATTTTCCGAATACATAATTGTACGTGCATTGCAACAGGTTATCGGATGAGGCCAATCAACAATAGTAGTACACTATTTGTACTAGCTTCACATGCTTCGCGCGTCGGGCGGGTGTTTTTACTGTAGCCATATGTTAATGTGTTCGCTGTACGTAACCAGCACCTCGAATCCTCGATACTAGTACTATATAGTAGGAGTAAGTAGTAGGAGTAGTAGGGTGGCATGGGCCAGAACAAGCATTCACGTCCAGGAGTACGGCACACGCCACCACCACGACATCCATCTGACACCATATTATTTCTTGGAGTCCGTGCTAGAGCAATCTCTTCAACCTCGTCGTTTCTCTAACTTCAGCCATCGCGCGGCGGGCGAGGTGGGGGTTTGCCGATAGTCGGTTTCCTTAACTGCGGTCCCACTTGTAAGGCCAACTCCAACGCACGACCCCAAATGGACCTCCGTTTTGCATGAACTCCAACGATAATTTTGACTAGAAAAGCAAGACCAAAGAAAACAAGAACCACAAGAATACATTTTACTACTCCTGTAAGTTGGATTAGTGCCTTCTCGATGCATTCATTGTTGATCTGCGGAGGCTCGATCTTGCGTGCTTCTTTCTTCTTCGAGTGTAAAGAAGTAGACGTTGCTTCCTCGCATCTAGTCTCATGTCTAGCCTCTATTCTAGTAGGAGTATCAACAAGTGCACTAATCTCATCTCTAGCCTCTGTGCTAGCTAAAAGTGATAGAACATCTACTAAATTGCGCTCTATCAATATATGGATGTACTCTTCTTCCCAATACAAAAACTTGCATCCATTCTACTCCCTCCGTTGCACAATACATGCCTTCTATTTGTCAAAATATATATGTATCTAGACATGTCTTAGTATATAGGTACATCCATTTTTGGACAAATGGAAGTCAAGTATTTTGGAACGGAGGGAGTACACAATAAAAATTTTAAGTTAGCACAACTAGTCTAATCCGAGAGCAGAACCGAAGATTTGGTCGGGTTCTTCCTCCTTTTGCCGACACGTGGGACATCCAGCATCCAGGTCGTGTCATGAAAGAAAATAGAGTGGTAGTTGAAGCCACGAGATGTGCATCTTGGGTTAAACTGTAAATAGAATCTTACTACTCTTGAGTAACTCCAAAAGCGGCCACCGAAGATCTTTATTGGATTTGTTTTTCATCACCAGCACGTCGAGGTGAAAGATGTGCAGGTTCAGTGGGTCCTCTTGCGTTTTCACTGACATGTGGGGCCGCATGTGAGCAAACAGACGATGGGCTCCGCGCGTCCGCTGGCTGGCTGAGAAGAGAGATAGAGGAGGGCTGAGCACGGACTGCAGGAAATTTGTTCTACGTACCTCGATATAGGCTCGATATAGTGGGGTGGCATGGGCCATAACTAGCATTCACGTCTAGCAGTACGGCACACGCCACCCACACGAGTCCCATCCGACACCAATTTTCTTGGAGTCCATGCTACAACCATCTCTTCTCCCTCCTGTTTTCTCAGCCATCGCGCGGTGGGCGGGGTGGGGGTTTGCCGATAGTCGGTTTGCTCAACTGCGGTCCCACTTGTAAGTGAAAATGCAACACCGCACGCATTCCCGCTTGAGCGGCGTGCCGGACCAACCGTGTGGGGGTGCGACGCGAACACGGCAGGCTTTTCCTTTTGAACTCGTAACTTGTAAAATTTGGTTCTGCTCCATGGCGCGACCGATAGATAGAAAATAACGATTTTGCCTAGAGTAATGAGAAGTTTGGTTCTGGCGCCGTTCATGCATGGAGTACGTATCGAAAATTATGAAGTTGATGCGAAAGGTAAGATAATTACTGTAGTATCATATACTACTACATGGATTTGACGGAAAGATAAAAATACATACGGATCC
>NC_053022.1:373830011-373902005 GCF_003073215.2 Triticum urartu | reverse complement strand
CTGTTTTATTTCTAGTTTATTTTATTTTTAGATTTATAAAAATTATAACTAGTACCTAAATTTGTATTTATAAACAATCTACTGTTAGATTAAATCTTAACCCATAATAAAATAGTTTTAATATTTTTATAAAATTCAATAGGCATTTGTTTAATTGTTTTCACTACTGTTTTAATCATTTTAGAGCCCTTAAACATTTTATCAAGGTTTGGTTTCTCCACCACAATTATCTATGCTATTTTTGGTTCACCCCGAACATTTTTGTTTCAATGTTTGAAAACTTTTATTGTATGCCATATTTGGAATTTGAATTTTGAACCGGTTTTTGAACTAACGAGGGATTGGCAGCAGTAACTGAGGTGACGTGGCATCATTAGCGGAGGTTCACTGTAGCTTAATTATCCGGGCGTCACAATTCTCCTCCACTACAAGAAATCTCGTCCCGAGATTTAAGAGGGGAGTAAGGGGAAAGTTCTGGTTACGATATGTTAACGGATCTTCTCGAAGAAGTTAATCCCTTCCGTTGATGTCTTCAATTCTTTATTCCAATGCATCATGATGAAGTCGTCGTCCTTTCTTCGGGGAACTCCATCGTACTTACGAATAGGTAAGGGGCAGCCCTACCAGGATAGGATGTTATAAGGGAGAATCATCTAGGGGTATCCCAAGAATGAACATATGATTATCTCTCGAGTTGAACAAATGAAACACATCGAGAGCAAAGTAAGACGGTGCAATAAGAAGTTTCAAGCGGATAGGCAATCGTTCATTGCCTGAAACAGAGTGTGAAAGGGGTTCAGAGTAACATGAATAAGTACTACCAGAATAGATCACTAGCTAGGAACGTGGCTTATGAATTGCATACAAAGCCACGCGCGAGGGACAACTTTGAAAACAAGGAGAGTCAGGTTTCGATCCTGTGGGACTGGTGGGTTATGGGCCCACCATGTGGGTTAAAAGCAGGAAGGGCAGTAACGTCTTGCACGATCGTGTAAGCAAGGCATGTCAGAGCTTAGCCTGTCAGTTATGTTGGCAACATCGTTGGTACCAAGGGCGAGGGACGAAGAGAACCATTCTCCTGCTCGTTGAACGAGGCGGACTAATAGGCAAAGTTCTCATCCATCGATGGTTACCGGAATGTCATCAACAATAGAAACAAGGTCTTACTGACAGAATTGTACACCGAGGTGTTTACCTAAGTAGGAGAAAACTACTGCTTACATCATATAGATCACAAGAAGGTTTAAACAATCCCAATGGAAAGGAAAAGTGATTGTCAGGTTTAAGCAGAACAATGGAAAGGAAAATGTGTTTAAACACATATTTCAAGGGTATATCCTTCCCAAGGACAAGCAGAGTATGATATCCATGACAGGATATAATGTAGAAAACCCTTTAGAAAAGGGGAGAGAAACTTCATGACATTACCCATACAGCGGTGTTTGGATAATTTAGCAGGAAACATTTAGCATTGGCTTCAAATGTCCTTGTTGACAATCGGAGTACCACAAACATGCTTCGAGATAGCATTACATGGTCTTCAAGCAAGTTCAGACTTTGGAAACAAAAAGGGTCCATCAGGAAGAACTTATAGAATAAGTCTTACAATTTCCTCATGGAAGAATGGATAACCTTGCTAACAAGGAAACTATAGCAATAGGCCCTCCGGCCTGGTGTACTAGGCATGACATCCCCTTACCGGGTCATATAAAGACCATTGTTATTACTCTTGGAAATATGTTCCCACCATCATATCTGATTGAGGTTCAGATCTAATTGGTGTCGGGATACCTCCGACTTAGTAAGCCTGAGAACAAAAGGTGCAACACAATTGACGAGATGACAATGTAAGATTCTCGGGAAAAGAACTATGAAGTGATTTCCGTTAACAAGAGTTCATCATTAATCCAAGGAGAGGACAAGGAGGTGTCTGGTGAACTCAACGGCAATTCATCGAGATTTCCAAAAGATGGATTTCCACAATTAAGTGAACAAGGAGATAACATTTGTCAGATCAAATGATATAAGGAAGTATGCTCACGGAAAACATGCACAATTAAACATTGGTTGAAAGGTGCGCCCAAAATATGGGTTGGGTTGCACGACCAATGTCATAATGGTGATTCATTAATCAACAGTCTAAGAACGAACGGCCGACCATTAACTTCAAAGCAATAGGGTTGCTAGAAGTGCAGAATCCAAACAACACCGTTCACTTGTTGGTACCCCGGTTGGAATCAACACGAGGTCCAAGAAAGAATGGTGATGGTGAGAAGTATCACGATACCAAGAATTCTTAAGAGGTGGTGAAATTCTCACAACATTCTTGACATAAAAGATGGTAATACTCCAAGGTAAAGGAGAACAAATGCTGGATAGTAAGGATCTCAAGGTATAACACAAAACACGAACAAGTTTGTGTTTGAACGGAAGGCAATCGAGTGGTCGATGATAACACAAATCATCGAGGGCAAGGATGGTATTTCTCATCAGGAATTCAATTGATATCCTTGAGGAGCTCGAAATGTTGATTATGAGCATGACAATTTCTGTCGAGAGGTTTCATGGAGATGTAATCGGTCGGCGATGACATCAAGTCAAACGAATGATGAAGCGAAAGGTTATTGGAACCATGGGTGCGACACAAACTTGAAATCAAGTTTGTTGTTTGAGGTGAAACAATAAGACAAGGAAGATCGACGTAAGCCCAGCCCATCGTCGAAATTGTGCTCCGGAAAGAAGGACCAGGTAGCACAGTTAAAATTTGGCACGATAATGATATAGACGAGTAGGCTCGGAATGACGTGATCGAGTTCAGACTCGTAAGTAATGAAGGTTACCAAGAGTTGTTGAATCATAGTGCGGACTCAATTCAGTTGTCGGTGTCCTTGAGGGGTTCTAACAACTAAGAACCCGTTGGAAAAATGGAATCAGCAAGAATATTAGTTGATGAAGAACTCATAAGAAGTTATGTATCCCGTGGTATCCTCGAGATACCAGGGGGTAATACTCGACGACAGATCAAAGTAGAGGTTGGACTAGGGTATTGCTCTGCAGAAGACAAGTGCTTAAACTTGCACGAGAAACGGTACCTAAAAGAGAACATGGTCGAAACCACGATTGCAAAAGGCCAGATCCCAGATATAATATGAACTTATATCAAGGGAGTAATTAATTTAAGAGAAGCTTTAACGATAAGATCTACATCGTGTCCATGGGCATGAACACAAAGTTCAAGGTCGACTCCCACTTCTTCAATGCATAACCTTACATTTACCTTCCCTTTTCGAAGTTGTAGTGTTGAAAAGTTATCTGATGAAGCGTCAGCAGGGTATAACCCGCATAAATTTCGAGGTCACACAAATTAAGGAAGGCATAGGTTCAACCCGTCAAGGTATCGTGGAAACATATACCACAAGCTTTGAGAGTAAATATTACCAGCTCGAAAGAAGAGCATGGTTGGCAAAAGGAGAGGATACAAATTACCAAAGGCATTATGTATCGGAGAAATAACTCACAAGGTGATTAATTATGAAGGACATTGTCGGATAATAATCCAACAGTGGATATGGTGATCCACAATGGAGCTGATGTGAGTATCGATACCCAATCAGAGGAAGAAAGAATTCAAATGCATCGTTTTACAAAACATCTGAATAATTCAACGTTTAAATAACAAAGGATTTATGATTTTCAAAACAAGGGATCAGGAGCAAACGCTCTGATCAAGGACGGACAAGTTGAATAGACTTAGGGGTACAATCGATGGCAATCTGATTGGCTGAGGACCAGCTCACGTTTTAAATGACATCTGAGCTGGAAGGATGAATTCTATGTTCTGAGTGAGGATTGCGAGCTTCGCAACATATTGAGTCAATGGAATCAAAATGATATTGACAAGGTTGCCAATAAGACTACTATACTTATGGGATTAACCATAATGCAAGCAAGCAAGAATTTCAGGAGCAATAGGTTGCTCAGGATTTTCTGAAGACCGAATGGTATTTCGAAGAATTTTGTGAACTGCATGAATATCTGGGGATGAGCGGATACTCGATGAGTGCGAGAATTATCCGTAGGGGTATTCAGGTGACAAAGAATAGCAAGGCAGTAAGCTCGAAGGATTCTCGAAAGTACGACGAGTATTTCGGGGTATCTTGTAATAACAAGACCAACTAGGGAGGTATGCAAGCATAACAACTGCAAGTATTTATCCATAAGGGTTGATCGGTGGTCGGGAATTGCAAAAGCAACGGGCACAAGGTCTCGAGAGAAAATCGGAGAGTATCTTCGAAATCTTCTGGTGCAGCCGGCGATCACCTAGACTGAAGGGGCTCTCCGGGAGAAAGTATTTACGAGAACCTAAGTTAGATTTTTAGTAAATTCATTTAACCCGAATAGAAGAGAGATCAGAGTCCCAGAGTATAGGTCGAGGAATAAAAGATCCTAATACCACCCAAATGGCTACATGGGCCCGTAAGCCACACAACCATGTTAGTAAACAGTTTTCACTGACTAGACTCGACTTCGGCCAAGGAGTTTGGAAGGGGGATTCCTACAGGCAGTCGGCTCTGATACCAACTTGTGAAGCCCCCGATTTGACCGTACACTAATCATACACGCAAACGTGTACGATCAAGATCAGGGACTCACGGGAAGATATCACAACACAACTCTACAAATAAAATAAGTCATACAAGCATCATATTACAAGCCAGGGGTCTCGAAGGCTCGAATACAAGAGCTCGATCATAGATGAGTCAGCGGAAGCAACAATATCTGAGTACAGACATAAGTTAAACAAGTTTGCCTTAAGAAGGCTAGCACAAACTGGGATACAGATCGAAAGAGGCGCAGGCCTCCTGCCTGGGATCCTCCTAAACTACTCCTGGTCGTCGTCAGCGGGCAGCACGTAGTAGTAGGCACCTCCGATGTAGTAGGAGTCGTCGTCGACGGTGGCGTCTGGCTCCTGGACTCCAGCATCTGGTTGCGACAACCAGAAAGAAAGGAAAGGGGGAAAAGGGGGAGAAAGCAACCGTGAGTACTCATCCAAAGTACTCGCAAGCAAGGAGCTACACTACATATGCATGGGTATCAAATGGAGTAAGGGTATCGTATGTGGACTGAACTGCAGAATGCCAGAATAAGAGGGGGATAACTAATCCTTTCGAAGACTACGCTTCTGGCAGCCTCCGTCTTGCAACATGTAGAAGAGAGTAGACTGAAGTCCTCCAAGTAGCATCGCATAGCATAATTCTAACCGATGATCCTCCCCTCGTCGCCCTGTGAGAGAGAAATCACCGGTTGTATCTGGCACTTGGAAGGGTGTGTTTTATTAAGTATCCAGTTCTAGTTGTCATAAGGTCAAGGTACAACTCCAAGTCGTCCTGTTACCGAAGATCACGGCTATTCGAATAGATTAACTTCCCTGCAGGGGTGCACCACATACCCCAACACGCTCGATCCCATTTGGCCGGACACACTTTCCTGGGTCATGCCCGGCCTCGGAAGATCAACACGTCGCAGCCCCACCTAGGCACAACAGAGAGGTCAGCACGCCGGTCTAAACCTAAGCGCACAGGGGTCTGGGCCCATCGCCCTTAGCACACCTGCACGTTGCGTGGGCGGCCGGAAGCAGACCTAGCCTAGTGGCGTTCCAGTCCAATCCAGCGCGCGCCGCTCCGTCGCTGACGTCAAGAAGGCTTCGGCTGATACCACGACGCCGGGATACCCATAACTACTCCCACGTAGATGGTTAGTGCGTATAGACCAAATGGCCAGACTCAGATCAAATACCCAGATCTCGTTAAGCGTGTTAAGTATCCGCGAACGCCGAACAGGGCCAGGCCCACCTCTCTCCTAGGTGGTCTGAACCTGCCCTGTCGCTCCGCCACAAAGTAACAGTCGGGGGCCTTCGGGAACCCAGGCCCACCTCTACCGGGATGGAGCCACCTGCCCCTTCAGCCCCCATCTCCAAACAGTTTCTCCGGTAACGTAACAGTGTAAAGTATATAGTATATGCCCGTGATCACCTCCCGAGTGATCATGGCCCAGTAGTATAGCATGACAGACGGACAAGAGTGTAGGGCCACTGATGGAACACTAGCATCCTATACTAAGCAGTAGGATAGCAGGTAATGGTAACAACAGTAGTAGCAAGGACAGGCTATGCATCAGGATAGGAATGACGGAAAGCAGTAACATGCTACACTACTCTAATGCAAGCAGTATAGAGAAGAGTAGGCGGTATCTGGTGATCAAAGGGGGGGCTTGCCTGGTTGCTCAGACAAGGAGGGGTCGTCAACACCGTAGTTGATCGGGGTACCAGCAGCAGCGTCGGTCTCGTAGTCTAGCGGGAGAAGAGGGGGAAGAAACAATAAATATTTAAGCAAACAGATGCATAGCGATGCATGACATGACAAGTATCGGTGCTAGGGGTGCCCTAACACGGTATGAGGTGATACTGGTGAAGGGGGGAAACATCCGGGAAAGTATCCCCGAGGTTCCGCGTTTTCGGGCAGAGGAGCCGGAGGGGGAAAGTTGCGAGTTCGATAGGTTAGGGATGCGTGGCGGACGAACGGGCTGCGTATCCGGGTTCGTCTCGTCGTTCTGAGCAACTTTCATGTAGAAAGTATTTTCATCCGAGTTACGGATTAAAAGATATGATTTTCTAAAGATTTAAATCATTTTCTGATATTTAATTAATTAATTAATTTAATTCAAAAATGGATATATGACATCAGCATGATGTCATGCTGACGTCGGCAGTCAACAGGGGTTGACTGGTCAACCCGACGTGTGGGGTCGGTCAGTGCCTAGTCAGCAGTACAGTCAGCGTTGACTGGGTCAAAGTTGACCAGTCAACAGGGCCAATGGGGCCCATCTGTCAGTGTCACATATTTTAAAAAGGGGTTTAAATTAAGCTAACTAGGGGTGGGGCCCCACTGTCATTGGCTGTTAACTAAACTAATAGATTAATTAACTAAACTAAGTGATTAGGTTAATCTAATCAGGATTCATTAAACTAATTAATTCTTCAATTAATTAATATTTTAATTAGTATTTATTAATTTATTTATTAAATCTTTTTTTTTCGTTCTGGGCATGGGCCCCGTTTGCCATAGGCACCAGGGGCTTAGCGGGCGTGCGGGCAGCGGGTTACGGGCGCAGAGGCGCTGTGAGCGCCCAGACCCGGGCGAGGGCCGAGCGGGCGCCGGGCGTCGGAGATGGCCGCCGCGAGGCCACGGCAGGGCGGCGGCCTAGTGAGCCGAAGGTGGGGCGGAGCAGGACGGCGCGTCGGCGGCCGCAGTGGTGGGCGGAACCGGCGCGGCCACGACGCGGTTCGGCGGCCGGGCGCAGCGATGGCAGCGATGGCAGAGCAGGCGACCGCGGGAGGCACGAAGGCGAGCGTGAGGTCACGGCGAGACTTGCGGCGCGCGCAGCAGAGACCGGGGAGAGGGAAGGTAGTGGCGCGAGCATTTCAGCCGGGGCGCGCGGCCGATGCGGTGAGCGCGCGCGGGGGCTTGCGGCGACGAGCGCGAGCGCGCGAGGGAGAGGGAGGAAGCGAGGCGCATGCTCACTGGGGCCGTAGGGGAAATGGCAGCGGGGGTCGGGGGGTGTCGGGGACGACGCGGCGGAGACGGGGAGGCAGTTCCAGCGGGGAGGCGGAGGCGCGTCGAGCTCCGGGCGGCGATGGGTCGAGGCCGCGGCTTCCGGCGGGCGCCGCGCGAGGGAGAGGATGGGCGCGAAGGAGTTCCGGTGACGGGGCGGGGCAGCGCCGGGGACGGGCGCCGACGTCGGGGGCGCGGGGAGCGGGCGTCTCACGCGAGGTTGACGGGGATCGATCCCGATCCAGATCGGATCGGGAGGGGGAAGTGGGGCGACGTGGGGGTGAGTGGGGGTGGATAGGGTTTCGGTTGACCAGGGTGGGGGGTTATGGGGGTGTGTGGTGGGGCCGGCTGGGCCGGGGGGGGGCGGCCCGTTCGGGCGGCTGAGGCCAGCTGGGCCACTTGGCCCAGCAGGGTGGGGGGGCTTTCTCTTTTTTGTTTTTTGTTAGTTTAGTTTTTCTCTTTTCTGTTTTATCTTTTCTTTTATTTATTTTCTTGTACTGTTTTATTTCTAGTTTCTTTTTATTTTTAGATTTACAAAAATTATAACTAGTACCTAAATTTGTATTTATAAACAATCTACTGTTAGATTAAATCTTAACCCATAATAAAATAGTTTTAATATTTTTATAAAATTCAATAGGCATTTGTTTAATTGTTTTCACTACTGTTTTAATCATTTTAGAGCCCTTAAACATTTTATCAAGGTTTGGTTTCTCCACCACAATTATCTATGCTATTTTTGGTTCACCCCGAACATTTTTGTTTCAATGTTTGAAAACTTTTATTGTATGCCATATTTGGAATTTGAATTTTGAACCGGTTTTTGAACTAACGAGGGATTGGCAGCAGTAACTGAGGTGACGTGGCATCATTAGCGGAGGTTCACTGTAGCTTAATTATCCGGGCGTCACAAAAAGTTCAAAGAATTTCAGAGTGAAGTGGAAAATCATTGTAACAAGAAAATAAAGTTTCTACGATCTGATTGTGGAGGTGAATATTTGAGTTATGACTTCGGTCTTCATTTGAAACAATGTGGAATAGTTTCGCCACTCACGCCACCTGGAACACCACAGCGTAATGGTGTGTCCGAGCGTCGTAACCGTACTTTATTAGATATATAATGGTGCGATCTATGTTGTCTCTTACCAATTTGCCACTATCGTTTTGGGGTTATGCTTTAGAGACGGTTGCATTCACGTTAAATAGGGCACCATCTAAATCCGTTGAGACGACACCATATGAATTGTGGTTTGGCAACAAACCTAAGCTGTTGTTTCTTAAAGTTTGGGGCTGCGATGCTTATGTGAAAAAGCTTGAACCTGATAAGCTCGAACCCAAATCGGAGAAATGCGTCTTCATAGGATACCCAAAGAAAACTGTTGGGTACACCTTCTCTCATAGATCCAAAGGCAAGATATTCGTTGCTAAGAATGGATCCTTTCTAGAGAATGAGTTTCTCTCGAAAGAAGTGAGTGGGAGGAAAGTAGAACTTGATGAGGTAATTGTACCTTCTCCCGAATTGGAAAATAGTTCACCACAGAAATCAGTTCCACTGATTCCTACACCAATTAATGAGGAAGCTAATGATGATTATCATGAAACTTCAGATCAAGTTACTACCGAACCTCGTTGGTCAACCAGAGTATGTTCCGCACCAGAGTGGTACAGTAACCCTGTTCTTGTGGTCATGTTACTAGACCATGACGAACCTACGAACTATGAGGAAGCGATGATGAGCCCAGATTTCGTGAAATGGCTTGAGGCCATGAAATCTGAGATGGGATCCATGTATGAGAACAAAGTGTGGACTTTGGTTGAATTGGCCGATGATCGGCAAGCCATAGAGAATAAATGGATCTTCAAGAATAAGACTGATGCTGACGGTAATGTGCTACCTCTTGAGCACTATGTTGGTTTTCCCTTGAAGAGGAAAGGGTGATGTAGTAAAGTAGCGTAAGTATTTCCCTCAGTTTTTGAGAACCAAGGTATCAATCCAGTAGGAGGCCACGCTCCAGTCCCACGCACCTACACAAACAAATAAGAACCTCGCAACCAACGCGATAAGGAGGTTGTCAATCCCTTCACGGCCACTTACGAGAGTGAGATATGATAGATATGATAAGATAATATTTTTGGTATTTTTGTGGTAAAGAGTAAAAGTAAAGAAAGCAAAATAAATGGCAATTGAAATAGCTTGTTGACGGAAGATTAATATGATAGAAAATAGACCCGGGGGCCATAGGTTTCACTAGTGGCTTCTCTCAAGATAACATAAGTATTACGGTGGGTAAACGAATTACTGTCGAGCAATTGATAGAATTGAGCATAGTTATGAGAATATCTAGGTATGATCATGTATATAGGCATCACGTCCGTGACAAGTAGACCGACTCCTGCTTGCATCTACTACTATTACTCCACACATCGACCGCTAGCCGCCATGCATCTAGAGTATTAAGTTCATAAGAACAGAGTAACGCTGTAAGAAAGATGACATGATGTAGAGGGATAAACTCATGCAATATGATATAAACCCCATCTTTTTATCCTCGGTGGCAACAATACAATATGTTTCATTTCCCCTACTGTCACTGGGATCGAGCACCGCAAGACTGAACCCAAAGCTAAGCACTTCTCCCATTGCAAGAAAGATCAATCTAGTAGGCCAAACCAAACTGACAATTCGAAGAGACTTGCAAAGATAACCAATCATACATAAAAGAATTCAGAGGAGATTCAAATATTGTTCATAGATAATCTTGATCATAAACCCACAATTCATCGGATCTCGACAAACACACCGCAAAAAGAAGAGTTACATCAAATAGATCTCCGAGAGAATCGAGGAGAACTTTGTATTGAGATCCAAAGAGAGAGAAGCCATCTAGCTAATAACTATGGACCCGAAGGTCTGAGGTAAACTACTCACACATCATCGGAGAGGCTATGGTGTTGATGTAGAAGCCCTCCGTGATCGATGCCCCCTCCGGCGGAGCGCCAGAAAAGGCCCCAAGATGGGATCTCACGGATACAGAAGGTTGCGGCAGTGGAAATAGGGTTTTGGCTCCATGTCTGATGGTTTGGGGGTACGTAGGTATATATAAGAGGAATAAGTAGGTCGGTGGAACTACGAGGGGACAACGAGGGTGGACGGCGCGCCCCTTGCCTCGTGGCCTCCTCGTTTGTTTCTTGACGTCTGATACGTCTCCAACGTATCTATAATTTTTGATTGCTCCATGCTATATTATCTACTGTTTTGGACATTATTGGGCTTTATTATCCACCTTTATATTATTTTTGGGACTAACCTATTAACCGAAGGCCCAGCCCAGAATTGTTGTTTTTTGACAGTTTTAGGGTTTCGAAGAAAAGGAATTACAAACGGAGGCCAAACGAAATGAAACCTTCGGGAACGTGATTTTCTCAACGAACAAGACCCAGGAGACTTGGACCCTACGTCAAGACACAAAAGAGGAGGCCACGAGGTAGGGGGCGCGCCTACCTCCCCCAGGCGCACCCTCCACCCTCATGGGCCCCCTGTTGCTCCACCGACGTACTCCTTCCTCCTATTATACCTACGTACCCACAAACGATTAGATACGGAGCCAAAACCCTAATTCCACCGCCGCAACTTTCTGTATCCACGAGATCCCATCTTGGGGCCTGTTCCGGAGCTCCGCCGGAAGGGGCATCGATCACGGAGGGCTTCTACATCACCACCATAGCCCCTCCGATGAAGTGTGAGTAGTTCACCTCAGACCTATGGGTCCATAGTTATTAGCTAGATGGCTTCTTCTCTCTTTTTGGATCTCAATACAATGTTCTCCCCCTCTCTTGTGGAGATCTATTCGATGTAATCTTCTTTTTGCGGTGTGTTTGTTGAGACCGATGAATTGTGGGTTTATGATCAAGTCTATCTATGAACAATATTTGAATCTTCTCTGAATTCTTTTATGTATGATTGGTTATCTTTGCAAGTCTCTTCGAATTATCAGTTTGGTTTGGCCTACTAGATTGATCTTTCTTGCAATGGGAGAAGTGCTTAGCTTTGGGTTCAATCTTGCGGTGTCCTTTCTCGTTGACAGTAGGGGCAGCAAGGCATGTATTGTATTGTTGCCATCGAGGATAACAAGATGGGGTTTTCATCATATTGCATGAGCTTATCCCTCTACATCATGTCATCTTGCTTAAGGCGTTACCCTGTTTTCATTAACTTAATACTCTAGATGCATGCTGGATGGCGGTCGATGAGTGGAGTAATAGTACTAGATGCAGGCAGGAGTCGGTCTACTTGTCTCGGACGTGATGCCTATATACATGATCATACCTAGATATTCTCATAACTATGCTCAATTATGTCAATTGCTCAACAGTAATTTGTTCACCCACCGTAGAATACGTATACTCTCGAGAGAAGCCACTAGTGAAACCTATGGCCCCCGGGTCTATCTTCATCATATCAATCTCTTAATACTTAGTTACTTCCTTTTCTTTTTTACTTTGCTTTTATTTTACTTTGCATCTTTATCACAAAAATACCAAAAATATTATCTTATCATATCTATCAGATCTCACTCTCGTAAGTGGCCGTGTAAGGATTGACAACCCCTTAACGCGTTGGTTGCGAGGATTTATTTGTTTTGTGCAGGTGCGAGGGACTCGCGCGTAGCCTCCTACTAGATTGATACCTTGGTTCTCAAAAACTGAGGGAAATACTTACGCTACTTTGCTGCATCATCCCTTCCTCTTCGGGGAAAACCAACGCAGTGCTCAAGAGGTAGCAAGAAGGATTTCTGGCGCTGTTGCTGGGGAGGTCTACGCAAAAGTCAACATACCAAGTACCCATCACATACCCTTATCTCCAGCATTACATTATTTTCCATTTTCCTATCGTTTTCCTCCCCCCACTTCACCCTTGACGTTTTATTCGCCCTCTCTCTCTCTCTATTTGCCTCTTTTTGCCGCTTGCTTTTTGTTTGCTTGTGCGTTAGTTCGTTTGCTTGTCATTATGGCTAGCCCCTTACCTTCTGCCTCTATGTCTGAAATTGGGGAAATTATTGTCGATATGGACAATAATAACATCATGAAAAAGTCTGATGCTCCTGCTAAAGAACCACCCATCTTACATACAAAAAATTTCCGTGTTGGTAGTGGTAATATTATTGGAAAAGGAGTTATTCAAGATTTCTTTACTTGTGTCGGTGCTTTACCTTCTATGGGTAGTTCCATCCTTCATAGAACTAGTAGTCTTGCGGACGCTATTGCCATGCTTGTAGTTGAACTTGAAAGACAATTCATGCACATGCACCCTTGCATACAAATGATTTTCTTAGAATTTTCTAATATTGAACATTCTTCTGTTAAGCGTGCCGCTACTATCTTTTTGGATCATGAGTTTAGATTCATAATAAAAGAGGCCAAAGAAATCTTTGCGCATTATAGGGTGGACGCTTGTCGTCCTCCCATAGAGGTCATCCTCTTTGATCAAGAAGAAATAATGCGTTTTCAATCTCTAGATTATGTTGCTTTCAATAAAAATCTTAGAAAAAGGGTTCCTACCAATGTTTTAGTTGATAAAATTTCTGAACTTAATGATGATTTGGCTATTCGAAATAATGAACTAGGACATTCTCTTGAACATAGGCTCACAAAGTTCTGTCAAAAGAATGCTTACAATGATGAATTGGTTGTGCAATATGAAGGACCAAAGGAGGAACCTATACCTCCTAAGGTTGATCTTGGGGACTTTTGGCCCATTAAATTTAGCCCTTTTGATTACTTTTGCTTGCCTCAAAGAAAACTTGCCGCCGAATGTAGAGAATATGAAATGAGTTTTAATGATCTATCTTATTATTATTGCAATACCTATATCTATCCTTGCTTGTTATACCTAGCTAGGGGCGTTAAACGATAGCGCTTGTTGGGAGGCAACCCAATTTTATTTTTATTCCTTACTTTTTGCTCCTGTTTAGTAATAAATAATTTATATAGCCTCTGTTTAGATTGTGTTTTTTGTGTTTAATTAGTGTTTGTGCCAAGTAGAACCGTTGGGAAGACTTGGGGAAAGTCTTGTTACACTTGCTGTAAAAAACAGAAACTTTAGCGCTCACGAGAACTGATGCCATTTTTATTTGGAAAGTACTATTTAGTTAATTATTTTTTAAGATGATTAATAGATAAATTACTCACGTCCAGCAATTTATTTTAGAATTTTTGGGGTTCCAGATCTTGCGCTAGCTACAGATTACTATAGACTGTTCTGTTTTTGACAGATTCTGTTTTGCGTGTGTTGTTTGCTTATTTTGATGAATCTATGGCTAGTAAAATAGTTTATAAACCATAGAGAAGTTGTAATACAGTAGGTTTAACACAAATATAAATAAAGAATGAGTTAATTACAGTACCTTGAAGTGGTCTTTTGTTTTCTTTCGCTAACGGAGCTCACGAGATTTTCTACTTTGAGTTTTGTGTTGTGAAGTTTTCAAGTTTTGGGTAAAGATTTGATGGATTATGGAACAAGGAGTAGCAATAGCCTAAGCTTGGGGATGCCCATGGCACCCCCAAGATAATCTAAGGACACCTAAAAGCCAAAGCTTGGGGATGCCCCGGAAGGCATCTCCTCTTTCGTCCACTTCTATCGGTAACTTTACTTGGAGCTATATTTTTATTCGCCACATGATATGTGTTTTGCTTGGAGCGTCTTGTATGATTTGAGTCTTTACTTTTTAGTTTACCACAATCATCCTTTCTGTACACACCTTTTGAGAGAGCCATGCATGATTTGGAATTTGTTAGAATACTCTATGTGCTTCGCTTATATCTTTTGAGTTATATAGTTTTGCTCTAGTACTTCACTTATATCTTTTAGAGCATGGTGGTGGATTTGTTTTATAGAAACTATTGACCTCTCACGCTTCACTTAGATTATTTTGAGAGTCTTAAATAGCATGGTAATTTGCTTAAAATCCTAATATGCTAGGTATTCAAGATTAGTAAAATTTTCTTATGAGTGTTTTGAATACTAAGAGAAGTTTGATGCTTGATGATTGTTTTGAGATATGGAGGTAATAATATCAAAGTCATGCTAGTTGGGTAGTTGTGAAATTGAGAAATGCTTGTGTTGAAGTTTGCAAGTCCCGTAGCATGCACGTATGGTAAACGTTATGTAACAAATTTGAAACATGAGGTGTTATTTGATTGTCCTCCTTATGAGTGGCGGTCGGGGACGAGCGATGGTCTTTTCCTACCAATCTATCCCCCTAGGAGCATGCACGTAGTGCCGAGGTTTTTGATGACTTGTAGATTTTTGCAATAAGTATGTGAGTTCTTTACGACTAATGTTGAGTCCATGGATTATACACACTCTTACCCTTCCATCCTTGCTAGCCTCTTCGGTACCGTGCATTGCCCTTTCTCACATTGAGAGTTGGCGCAAACTTCGCCGGTGCATCCAAACCCCGTGATATGATACGCTCTTTCACACATAAACCTCCTTATATCTTCCTCAAAACAGCCACCATACCTACCTATTATGGAATTTCCATAGCCATTCTGAGATATATTGCCATGAAACTTTCCACCATTCCGTTCATCATGACACATTCATTATTGTCATATTGCTTAGCATGATCATGTAGTTGACATAGTATTTGTGGCAAAGACACCGTTCATAATTCTTTCATACATGTCACTCTTGGTCCATTGCATATCCCGGTACACCGCTGGAGGCATTCATATAGAGTCATCTTTTGTTCTAATATCGAGTTGTAATCATTGAGTCGTAAATAAATAGAAGTGTGATGATCATCATTTTCTAGAGCATTGTCCCAAGTGAGGAAAAAAAAAAGAAAGGCCATAAAAAAGAGAATACCCAAAAAAAGAGAAAGGCCATAAAAAAAGAGAGAAGGCCCAAAAAAAGAAAAAAAGAAAAAAATGAGAGAAAAAGAGAGAAGGGACAATGTTACTATCCTTTACCATACTTGTGCTTCAAAGTAGCGCCGTAATCTTCATGATAAAGAGTCTCTTGTTTTGTCACTTTCATATACTAGTGGGAATTTTCATTATAGAACTTGGCTTGTATATTCCAACAATGGGCCTCCTCAAGTGCCCTAGGTCTTCGTGAGCAAGCAAGTTGGATGCACACCCACTTAGTTTCTTTTGTTGAGCTTTCATACATTTATAGCTCTAGTGCATCCGTTGCATGACAATCCCTACTCCTTGCATTAACATCAATCGGTGGGCATCTCCATAGCCCATTGATTAGCCTCGTTGATGTGAGACTTTCTCCTTTTTGTCTTCTCCACATAACCCCCCTCATTATATTCTATTCCACCCATAGTGCTATGTCCATGGCTCGCGCTCATGTATTGTGTGAAGGTTGAAAAAGTTTGAGATTATTTGAGTATGAAACAATTGCTTGGCTTTGTCATCGGGGTTGTGCATGATGAGAGCATTCTTGTGTGACGAAAATGGAGCATGACTAAACTATATCATTTTGTAGGGATGAACTTTCTTTGGCCATGTTATTTTGAGAAGACATAGATTGCTTTGTTAGTATGCTTGAAGTATTATTATTTTTATGTCAATATGAACTTTTGTCTTGAATCTTTCGATCTGAATATTCATCCACAATTAAGAAGAATTACATTAAAATTATGCCAAGTAGCACTCCGCATCAAAAATTCCATTTTTATCATTTACCTACTCGAGGACGAGCAGGAATTAAGCTTGGGGATGCTTGATACTATGGGGAACGTAGCCAATAATTCAAAATTTTCCTACGTGTCACCAAGATCTAATCTATGGAGTCATCTAGCAACGAGGGAGGAGTGGATCTACATACCCTTGTAGATCGCGCGCGGAAGCGTTCAAGAGAACGGGGTTGATGGAGTCGTACTCGTCGTGATCCCAAAACCCGATGATCCTAGCGCCGAACGGACGGCACCTCCGCGTTCAACACACGTACGAAGCGACGTCTCCTCCTTCTTGATCCAGCAAGGGGAGGAGAGGTTGATGGAGATCCAGCAGCACGACGGCGTGGTGGTGGAAGTAGCGGGATTCCAACAGGGCTTCGCCAAGCGCTGCGGGAGGAGGGAGATGTGTCATGGGAGGGAGAGGGAGGCGCCAGGGCTTAGGTATGGTTGCCCTCCCTTCCCCCCACTATATATAGGGCCAAGGGAGAGGGGGGCGCAGCCTTGGCCCTTCCTCCAAGGAAGGGTGCGGCCAGGGAGGAGTCCCACTCCCCAAGGCACCTACGGAGGTGCCTTCCCCCTTTAGGACTCTTCCTTTCCCTCTCTCTTGGCGCATGGGCCTCTTGGGGCTGGTGCCCTTGGCCCATATAGGCCAAGGCGCACCCCCTACAGCCCATGTGGCCCCCGGGGCAGGTGGCCCCACCCGGTGGACCCCCGGGACCCTTCCGGTGGTCCCGGTACAATACCGGTGACCCCGAAACTTGTCCCGATGGCCGAAATAGCACTTCCTATATATAATTCTTTACCTCCGGACCATTCCGGAACTCCTCGTGACGTCTGGGATCTCATCCGGGACTCCGAACAACTTTCGGGTTACCGCATACTAATATCTCTATAACCCTAGCGTCACCGAACCTTAAGTGTGTAGACCCTACGGGTTCGGGAGACATGCAGACATGACCGAGAGACTCTCCGGTCAATAACCAACAGCGGGATCTGGATACCCATGTTGGCTCCCACATGTTCCACGATGATCTCATCGGATGAACCACGATGTCAAGGACTTAATCAATCCCGTATACAATTCCCTTTGTCTAGCGGTACGATACTTGCCCGAGATTCGATCGTCGGTATCCCGATACCTTGTTCAATCTCGTTACCGGCAAGTCTCTTTACTCGTTCCGTAACACATCATCCCGTGATCAACTCCTTGATCACATTGTGCACATTATGATGATGTCCTACCGAGTGGGCCCAGAGATACCTCTCCGTTTACACGGAGTGACAAATCCCAGTCTCGATTCGTGCCAACCCAACAGACACTTTCGGAGATACCTGTAGTGTACCTTTATAGCCACCCAGTTATGTTGTGACGTTTGGCACACCCAAAGCACTCCTACGGTATCCGGGAGTTGCACAATCTCATGGTCTAAGGAAATGATACTTGACATTAGAAAAGCTTTAGCATACGAACTACATGATCTTGTGCTAGGCTTAGGATTGGGTCTTGTCCATCACATCATTCTCCTAATGATGTGATCCCGTTATCAATGACATCCAATGTCCATGGTCAGGAAACCGTAACCATCTATTGATCAACGAGCTAGTCAACTAGAGGCTTACTAGGGGCATGGTGTTGTCTATGTATCCACACATGTATCTGAGTTTCCTATCAATACAATTCTAGCATGGATAATAAACGATTATCATGAACAAGGAAATATAATAATAACTAATTTATTATTGCCTCTAGGGCATATTTCCAACAGTCTCCCACTTGCACTAGAGTCAATAATCCAGTTCACATTGATATGTGATTAACACTCAAGGTCACATCCCCATGTGACTAACACCCAAAGAGTTTACTAGAGTCAATAATCTAGTTCACATTACCATGTGATTAACACTCGATGAGTTCTGGGTTTGATCATGTTATGCTTGTGAGAGATGTTATAGTCAATGGGTCTGAATCTTTCAGATCTGTATGTACTTCGCAAATTTCTATGTCATCTTGTAGATGCAACTACTACGCTACATTTGGAGCTATTCCAAATAACTGTTCTACTATACGAATCCAGTTTACTACTCAGAATAATCTGGATTAGTGTCAAAGTTTGCATTGGCGTAACCCTTTACGATGAACTCTTTTACCACCTCCATAATCGAGAAAATTCCTTAGTCCACTAGTTACTAAGGATAACTTTGACCGCTGTCCTGTGATCCATTCTTGGATCACTCTTGTACCCCTTGACTGACTCATGGCAAGGCACACTTCAGGTGCGGTACATAGCATAGCATACTGTAGAGCCTACGTCTTAAGCATAGGGGACGACCTTCGTCCTTTCTCTCTATTCTGCCATGGTCGAGCTTTAAGTCTTAACTTCATACCTTACAACTCAGGCAAGAACTCCTTCTTTGACTGATCCATCTTGAACACCTTCAAGATCATGTCAAGGTATGTGCTCATTTGAAAGTACCATTAAGCATTTTGATCTATCCTTATAGATCTTGATGCTCAATGTTCAAGTGGCTTAATCCAGGCTTTCCATTGAAAAACACTTTCCAAATAACCCTATATGCTTTCCAGAAATTCTACGTCATTTCTGATCAACAATATGTCAATAACATATATTCATCAGAAATTCTATAGTGATCCCACTCACTTCTTTGGAAATACAAGTTTCTCATAAACTTTGTATAAACCCAAAATCTTTGATCATCTCATCAAAGCGTACATTCCAACTCCGAGATGCTTACTCCAGTCCTTAGAAGGATTGCTGGAGCTTTGCATACTTATTAGCATCTTTCAGGATTGACAAAACCTTCCGGTTGTATCACATACAACCTTTCCTCAAGAAAATCGTCGAGGAAACAATGTTTTGACATCCTATCTGCAAGATTTCATAAATAATGCAGTAATCGCTAATATAATTCCAACAGACTTTTAGCATCGCTACGTGTGAGAAAGTCTCATCGTAGTCAACTCCTTGAACTTGTCGGGAAACATCTTAACGACAAGTCGAGCTTTCTCAATGGTGACACTTACCATCATTGTCTGTCTTCCTTTTAAAATCCATTTGTACTCAACAGCCTTACGACCATTGAGCCGTTCTGCCAAAGTCTACACTTTGTTTTCATACATGGATCCTCTCTCGGATTTTATGGCCTCGAGCCATTTATCGGAATCTGGGCCCACCATCGCTTCTCCATAGCTCGTAGGTTCATTGTTGTCTAGCAACATGACTTCCAAGACAGGATTACGTACCACTCTGAAGTAGTACGCATCCTTGTCATCCCACGAGGTTTAATAGTGACTTGATCTGAAGTTTCATGATCACTATCATAAGCTTCCACTTCAATTGGTGTAGGTGCCATAGGAGCAACTCCCTGTGCCCTGCCACACGCTAGTTGAAGAGATGGTTCAATAACCTCATCAAGTCTCCACCATCCTCCCACTCAATTCTTTCGAGAGAAACTTTTCCTCGAGAAAGGACCCGATTCTAGAAACAATCCCTTATTGCTTTCGGATCTGAGACAGGAGGTATACCCAACTGTTTTGGGTGTCCTATGAAGATGCATTTATCCGCTTTGGGTTCGAGCTTATCAGCCTGAAACTTTTCACATAAGCGTCGCAGCCCCAAACTTTTTAAGAAATGACAGCTTAGGTTTCTCTAAACCATAGTTCATACGGTGTCATCTCATCGGAATTACGTGGTGCCCTATTTAAAGTGAATGTGGTTGTCTCTAATGCCTAACCCATAAACTATCGTGGTAATTCGATAAGAGACATCATGGTATGCATCATATCTAATAGGGTGCAGTTATGATGTTCGGACACACCATCACACTATGGTGTTCCAGGCTGTATTAGTTGTGAAACAATTTCCACAATGTCTTATTCTGTGCCAAACTCGTAATTCAGATATTCATCTCTATGATCATATCATAGATATTTTATCCTCTTGTCACGACGATCTTTCAACTTCACCCTAAAATTACTTGAACCTTTCAATAATTCAGACTCGTGATTTATCAAGTAAATATACTCAACATCTACTCAAATCATCTGTGAAGTAAGAACATAACGATATCCACTACACGCCTCAGCACTCATTGGACTGCACACATCAAAATGTATTACTTCCAACAAGTTGCTTTCTAGTTCCATTTTACTGAAAACGAGGCTTTCAGTCATCTTGCCCATGTGGTATGATTTGCATGTCTCAAGTGATTCAAAATCAAGTGAGTCCAAACGATCCATCTGTATAGAGTTTCTTCATGCATATCTACCAACAAACATGGTTCGCATGTCTCAATGCTGTCAAAAATGAGTGAGTCCAAAGATCCATCAACATGGAGCTTCTTCATGCGTTTTATACCGATATGACTTAAGTGGCAGTGCCACAAGTAGGTGGTACTATCATTACTATCTTATATCTTTTGGCATGAACATGTGTATCACTATGATCGAGATTCAATGAACCATTCATTTTAGGTGCAAGACCATTGAAGGTATTATTCAAATAAACAGAGTAACCATTATTCTCCTTAAATGAATAACCGTATTGCGATAGACATAATCCAGTCATGTCTATGCTCAACGCAAACACCAATCTCGATGGTAGAGGGAGCGTGCGATGCTTGATCATATCAACATTGGAAACACTTCCAACACATATCGTCAGCTCACCTTTAGCTAGTCTCCGTTTATTTCGTAGCTTTTATTTCGAGTTACTAACACTTAGCAACCGAACCGGTATCTAATACCCTGGTGCTACTAGGAGTACTAGTAAAGTACACATCAACACAATTTATATCCAATATACTTCTATCGACCTTGCCAGCCTTCTCATCTACCAAGTATCTAGGGTAATTCTGCTCCAGTGGCTGTTCCCCTTATTACAGAAGCACTTAGTCTCGGGTTTGGGTTCAACCTTGGGTTTCTTCACTAGAGCAGTAGCTGATTTGCCGTTTCATGAAGTATCCCTTCTTGCCCTGCCCTTCTTGAAACTAGTGGTTTCACCAACCATCAACAATTGATGCTCCTTCTTGATTTCTACTTTTGTGGTGTCAAACATCGCGAATATCTCAAGGATCATCATATATGTCCCCGATGCATTATAGTTCATCATGAAGCTCTAGCAGCTTGGTGGTAATGACTTCGGAGAAACATCAATATCTCATCTGGAAGATCAACTCCCACTCGATTCAAATGATTGTTGTACTCAAACAATCTGAGCACAAGCTCAACAATTGAGCTTTTCTCCTTAGTTTGTAGGCTAAGAAAATCGTCAGAGGTCTTATACCTCTTGACGTGGGCACGAGCCTGAAATCCCAATTTCAGCCCTCGAAACATCTCATATGTTTCGCGACGTTTCAAAATGTCTTTGGTGCCTCAACTCTAAACCGTTTAACTGAACTATCACGTAGTTATCAAAATGTGTATGTCAGATGTTCGCAACATCCACAGACGACGTTCGAGGTTCAGCACACTGAGCGGTGCATTAAGGACATAAGCCTTCTATGAAGCAAATGAGGACAATCCTCAGTTTACGGACCTAGTCTGCAAAATTGCTACTATCAACTTTCAACTAAATTTTTCTCTAGGAACATATCTAAACAGTAGAACTGAAGCGCGAGCTATGACATAATTTGCGAAGACCTTTTGACTATGTTCAGGATAATTAAGTTCATCTTATGAACTCCCACTCAGATAGACATCCCTCTAGTCATCTAAGTGATTACATGATCCGAGTCAACTAGGCCGTGTCCGATCATCACGTGAGACGGACTAGTCAACATCGGTGAACATCTTCATGTTGATCGTATCTACCATACGACTCATGCTCGACCTTTCGGTCTCTTGTGTTCCGAGGCCATGTCTGTACATGCTAGGCTCGTCAAGTTAACCTAAGTGTTTCGCATGTGTTTCGAGGCCATGTCTGTACATGCTAGGCTCGTCAACACCCGTTGTATTCGAACGTAAGAATCTATACACCCGATCATCACGTGGTGCTTCGAAACGACGAACTTTCACAACGGTGCGCAGTTAGGGGGAACACCTTCTTGAAATTTTAGTGAGGGATCATCTTATTTACTACCGTCATTCTAAGCAAATAAGATGTATAAACATGATAAACATCACATGCAATCAAATAGTGACATGATATGGCCAATATCATTTTGCTCCTTTTGATCTCCATCTTTGGGGCTTCATGATCATCGTTGTCACCGGCATGACACCATGATCTCCATCATCATGATCTCCATCATCGTGTCTTCATGAAGTTGTCTCGCCAACTATTACTTCTACTACTACAGCTAACGGTTAGCAATAAAGTAAAGTAATTACATGGCGTTGTTCAATGACACGCAGGTCATATAATAAATAAAGACAACTCCTATGGCTCCTGCCGGTTGTCATACTCATCGACATGCAAGTCGTGATTCCTATTACAAGAACATGATCATCTCATACATCACATATATCATTCATCACATCCTTTGGCCATATCACATCACATAGCATACCCTGCAAAAACAAGTTAGACGTCCTCTAATTGTTGTTTGCAAGTTTTACGTGGCTGCTATGGGTTTCTAGCAAGAACGTTTCTTACCTACGCAAAAACCACAACGTGATATGCCAATTGCTATTTACCCTTCATAAGGACCCTTTTCATTGAATCCGATCCGACTAAAGTGGGAGAGACAGACACCCGCTAGCCACCTTATGCAACTAGTGCATGTCAGTTGGTGGAACCAGTCTCACATAAGAGTACGTGTAAGGTCGGTCCGGGCCGCTTCATCCCACAATGCCGCCGAATCAAGATTGGACTAGTAACGGTAAGCATATTGAACAAAATCAACGCCCACAACTACTTTGTGTTCTACTCGTGCATAGAAACTACGCATAGACCTAGCTCATGATGCCACTGTTGGGGAACGTAGCAATAATTCAAAATTTTCCTACGTGTCACCAAGATCAATCTATGGAGTCATCTAGCAACGAGGGAGGAGTGGATCTACATACCCTTGTAGATCGCGCGCGGAAGCGTTCAAGAGAACGGGGTTGATGGAGTCGTACTCGTCGTGATCCAAATCACCGATGATCCTAGCGCTGAACGGACGGCACCTCCGCGTTCAACACACGTACGGAGAAGAGACATCTCCTCCTTCTTGATCCAGCAAGGGGGGAGGATAGGTTGATGGAGATCCAGCAGCACGACGGCGTGGTGGTGGAAGTAGCGGGATTCCAACAGGGCTTCGCCAAGCGCTGCGGGAGAAGGGAGATGTGTCATGGGAGGGAGAGGGAGGCGCCAGGGCTTAGGTATGGTTGCCCTCCCTTCCCCCCACTATATATAGGGCCAAGGGAGAGGGGGGGCACAGCCTTGGCCCTTCCTCCAAGGAAGGGTGCGGCCAGGGAGGAGTCCCACCTCCCCAAGGCACCTAGGAGGTGCCTTCCCCCTTTAGGACTCTTTCTTTCCCTCATCTCTTGGCGCATGGGCCTCTTGGGGCTGGTGCCCTTGGCCCATATAGGCCAAGGCGCACACCCCTACAGCCCATGTGGCCCCCGGGGTGGGTGGCCCCACCCGGTGGACCCCCGGGACCCTTCCGGTGGTCCCGGTACAATACCGGTGACCCCGAAACTTGTCCCGATAGCCGAAATAACACTTCCTATATATAATTCTTTACCTCCAGACCATTCCGGAAATCCTTGTGACGTCTGGGATCTCATCCGGGACTCCGAACAACTTTCGGGTTACCGCATACTAATATCTCTATAACCCTAGCGTCACCGACCTTAAGTGTGTAGACCCTACGGGTTCGGGAGACATGCAGACATGACCGAGATGACTCTCCGGTCAATAACCAACAGCGGGATCTGGATACCCATGTTGACTCCCACATGTTCCACGATGATCTCATCGGATGAACCACGATGTCAAGGACTTAATCAATCCCGTATTCAATTCCCTTTGTCTAGCGGTATTGTACTTGCCCGAGATTCGATCGTCGGTATCCCGATACCTTGTTCAATCTCGTTACCGGCAAGTCTCTTTACTCATTTCGTAACACATCATCCCATGATCAACTCCTTGATCACATTGTGCACATTATGATGATGTCCTACCGAGTGGGCCCAGAGATACCTCTCCGTTTACACGGAGTGACAAATCCCAGTCTCGATTCGTGCCAACCCAACAGACACTTTCGGAGATACCTGTAGTGTACCTTTATAGCCACCCAGTTATGTTGTGATGTTTGGCACACCCAAAGCACTCCTACGGTATCCGGGAGTTGCACAATCTCATGGTCTAAGGAAATGATACTTGACATTAGAAAAGCTTTAGCATACGAACTACATGATCTTGTGCTAGGCTTAGGATTGGGTCTTTGTCCATCACATCATTCTCCTAATGATGTGATCCCGTTATCAATGACATCCAATGTCCATGGTTAGGAAACCGTAACCATCTATTGATCAACGAGCTAGTCAACTAGAGGCTTACTAGGGACATGGTGTTGTCTATGTATCCACACATGTATCTGAGTTTCCTATCAATACAATTCTAGCATGGATAATAAACGATTATCATGAACAAGGAAATATAATAATAACTAATTTATTATTGCCTCTAGGGCATATTTCCAACAGATACGTCTCCAATGTATCTATAATTTTGGATTGCTCCATGTTATATTATCTATTGTTTTGGACATTATTGGGCTTCATTATACCCTTTTATAGTATTTTTGGGACTAACCTATTAACCGGAGGCCCAGCCCAGAATTGCTGTTTTTTTGCCTGTTTTAGGGTTTCGGAGAAAAGGAATATCAAACGGAGTCCAAACGGAATGAAACCTTCGGGAACATGATTTTCTCAACGAACAAGACCCAGGAGACTTGGACCCTACGTCAAGACACAAAAGAGGAGGCCACAAGGTAGGGGGCGCGCCTAACTCCCCAGGCGTGCCCTCCACCCTCGCGGTCCCCCTGTTGCTCCACCGACGTACTCCTTCCTCCTATATATACCTACGTACCCCCAAACGATCAGATACGGAGCCAAAACCCTAATTCCACCGCCGCAACTTTCTGTATCCACGAGATCCCATCTTGGGGCCTGTTTTGGAGCTCCGCCGGAAGGGGCATCGATCACGGAGGGCTTCCACATCACCACCATAGCCCCTCTGACGAAGTGTGAGTAGTTCACCTCAGACCTACGGGTCCATAGTTATTAGCTAGATGGCTTCTTCTCTCTTTTTGGATCTCAATACAATGTTCTCCCCCTCTCTTGTGGAGATCTATTTGATGTGATCTTCTTTTTGCGGTGTGTTTGTTGAGACTGATGAATTGTGGGTTTATGATCAAGTCTATCTATGAACAATATTTGAATCTTCTCTGAATTCTTTTATGTATGATTGGTTATCTTTGCAAGTCTCTTCGAATTATCAGTTTGGTTTGGCCTACTAGATTGATCTTTCTTGCAATGGGAGAAGTGCTTAGCTTTGGGTTCAATCTTGCGGTGTCCTTTCCCAGTGACAGTAGGGGCAGCAAGGCACGTATTGTATTGTTGCCATCGAGGATAACAAGATGGGGTTTTCATCATATTGCATGAGTTTATCCCTCTACATCATGTCATCTTGCTTAAGGCGTTACTCTGTTTTCATTAACTTAATACTCTAGATGCATGCTGGATAGTGGTCGATGAGTGGAGTAATAGTACTAGATGCAGGCAGGAGTCGGTCTACTTGTCTCGGACGTGATGCCTATATACATGATCATACCTAGATATTCTCATAACTATGCTCAATTATGTCAATTGCTCAACAGTAATTTGTTCACCCATCGTAGAATACTTATACTCTCGAGAGAAGCCACTAGTGAAACCTATGGCCCCCGGGTCTATCTTCATCATATCAATCTCTTAATACTTAGTTATTTCCTTTGCTTTTTTACTTTCCTTTTATTTTACTTTGCATCGTTATCACAAAAATACCAAAAATATTATCTTATCATATCTATCAGATCTCACTCTCGTAAGTGGTCGTGTAGGGATTGACAACCCCTTATCGTATTGGTTGCGAGGATTTATTTGTTTTGTGCGGGTGTGAGGGACTCGCGTGTAGCCTCCTACTGGATTGATACCTTTGTTCTCAAAAACTGAGGGAAATACTTACGCTACTTTGCTGCATCATCCCTTCCTCTTCGGGGAAAACCAACGCAGTGCTCAAGAGGTAGCAACGTCCACTCCAATTTCTCTGGATCACGTTTGTTCCAAAAATCACGTTCCTGAAGGTTTCATTTCGTTTGGACTGCGTTTGATATTCCTTTTCTGCGAAACACTAAAATAGGCAAAAAAAACAGCAATTTGGGCTGGGTCTCCGGCTAATTGGTTAGTCCCAAAAATAATATAAAAGTGTATAACAAAGCCCAATAAACATCCCAAACACAATATAACATAGCATGGAACAATAAAAAATTATAGATACGTGGGAGACGTATCATAATGTTACTGTCTACAAAGCTCAACTTGTTACAAAACGTTTTCGACAAGTTCAAGGAGTTGACTACGATGAGACCTTCTCACCCGTAGTGATTCTCAAGTCTGTCCAATCATGTTAGCAATTGCCGCATTTTATCATTATGAAATTTGGCAAATGGATGTCAAAACTGCATTCCTTAATGGATTTCTTAAAGAAGAGTTGTATATGATGCAACCAGAAGGTTTTGTCGATCCTAAAGGTGCTAACAAAGTGTGCAAGCTCTAGCGATCTATTTATGGACTGGCGTAAGCATCTCGGAGTTGGAATATACGCTTTGATAGTGTTATCAAAGCATATGGTTTTTTATAGACTTTTGGAGAAGTATGTATTTACAAGAAAGTGAGTGGGAGCTCTGTAGCATTTCTAATATTATATGTGGATGACATTATTGATTGGAAATAATACATAATTTCTGGATAACATAAAAGGATATTTTAATAAGAATTTTTCAATGAAAGACCTTGGTGAAGCTGCTTATATATTGGGCATCAATATCTATAGAGATAGATCAAGACACTTAATCGGACTTTCACAAATCACATACCTTGATAAAGTTTTGAAGAAGTTCAAAATGGATCAGTCAAAGAAAGGGTTCTTGCCTTTGTTACAAGCTATGAAGTTGAGTCAGACTTAATGCCCGACCACTGCAGAAGATAGAGATAAAATGAAAGTCATTCCCTATGCCTCAGCCATAGGTTCTATCATGTATGCAATGTTGTGTAGCAGACCTGATGTGTGCCTTGCTATAAGTTTAGTAGGGAGGTACCAAAGTAATCCAGGAGTGGATCACTGGACAGTGGTCAAGAATATCCTGAAATAAGTGAAAAGTGAAGGAAATATGCCCTAGAGGCAATAATAAAGTTATTATTTATTTCCTTGTATCATGATAAATGTTTATTATTCATGCTAGAATTGTATTAACCGGAAACATAATACATGTGTGAATACATAGACAAACAGAGTGTCACTAGTATGCCTCTACTTGACTAGCTCGTTGATCAAAGATGGTTATGTTTCCTAACCATAGACATGAGTTGTTATTTGGTTAACGGGATCACATCATTAGGAGAATGATGTGATTGACTTGACCCATTCCATTAGCTTAGCACTTGATCGTTTAGTTTCTTGCTATTGCTTTCTTCATAACTTATATATATATATATATGTTCCTATGACTATGAGATTATGCAACTCCCGTTTACCGGAGGAACACTTTGTGTGCTACCAAACATCACAATGTAACTAGGTGATTATAAAGGTGCTCTACAGGTGTCTCCGAAGGTATTTGTTGGGTTGGCGTATTTCGAGATTAGGATTTGTCACTCCGATTGTCGGGGAGGTATCTCTGGGCCCTCTCGGTAATACACATCACTCAAGCCTTGCAAGCATTGCAACTAATAAGTTAGTTGCGGGATGATGTATTACGGAACGAGTAAAGAGACTTGCCGGTAACGAGATTGAACTAGGTATTGAGATACCGACGATCGAATCTCAGGCAAGTAACATACCGATGACAAAGGGAACAACGTATATTGTTATGCGGTCTGACCGATAAAGATCTTCGTAGAATATGTAGGAGCCAATATGAGCATCCAGGTTTCGCCATTGGTTATTGACCGGAGACGTGTCTCGGTCATGTCTACATAGTTCTCGAACCCGTAGGGTCCACGCGCTTCAAGTTCGGTGACGATCGTAATTAGGGTTTTTGTGTTTTGATGTACCGAAGGTTTTTCGGTGTCCCGGATGTGATCACGGACATGACGAGGAGTCTCGAAATGGTCGAGACATAAAGATTGATATATTGGAATCCTATATTTGGATATCGGAAACGTTCCGGGTGAAATCGAGATTTTACCGGAGTACCGGGGGGTTACCGGAACCCCCCCGGGGGTTATTGGGCCTACATGGGCCCTAAGGGAGAAGAGGAGGGTCGGCCAGGGCAGGCCGCGCTCCCCCTCCCCCCTAGTCCGAATAGGACAAGGAAGGGGGGGGCGGCGCCCCCCTTTCCTCTTTCTCCCTTCCCCCTTCCTTTTCCAACAAGGCAAGAGGGGGGAGTCCTACTCCTGGTGGGAGTAGGACTCCTCCAGGCGCACCCCTTGGGCCGGACGCACCTCCCCCCTCTCTCCTTTATATACGGGGGCAAGGGGGCACCCCATGACACACAATTTGATCTTCGTGATCGTTCCTTAGCCGTGTGCGGTGCCTCCTTCCACCATATTCCTCCTCGGTCATATCGTAGCGGTGCTTAGGCGAAGCCCTGCATCGGTAGAACATCATCACCGTCATTACGCCGCCGTGCTAACAAAACTCTCCCTCAACACTTTGCTGGATCGGAGCTCGAGAGATGTCACCGAGTTGAACGTGTGCAGAACTCGGAGGTGCCGTACGTTCGGTACTTGGATCGGTCGGATCGGGAAGACGTACGACTACTTCCTCTACGTTGTGTCAACGCTTCCGTTGCCGGTCTACGAGGGTACGTAGACAACACTCTCCCCTCTCATTGCTATGCATCACCATGATCTTGCGTGTGCGTAGGAATTTTTTTGAAATTACTACGTTCCCCAACAAAAAGGACTAAGGATATGTTTCTCATTTATGGAGGTGAGAAAGAGCTTGTCGTAAATGGTTACATCGATGCAAGCTTTGACACTGATCCGGATGACTCAAAGTTGCAAAACGGACACGCATTTATATTGAATGGTGGAGCTATAAGTTGGTGCAGTGCCAAGTAGAGCGTTGTGGCGGGATCTACGTGTGAAGAGGAGTACATAGCTGCTTCGGAAGAAGCAAATGAAGGGGTCTGTATGAAGAAGTTCATATCTGATCTAGGTGTAATACCTAGTGCATCAGGTTCAATGAAAATCTTTTGTGACAATACTGGAGCAATTGCCTTAGCGAAGGAATACATATTTCACAAGAGAACCAAACACATCAAGAGACACTTCAATTCCATCCGTGATCATGTCAAGGAGGGAGACATAGAGATTTGGAAAATACATACAGATCTGAATGTTGCAGACCCATTGACTAAGCCTCTTCCACGAGCAAAACATGATCAACACCAAGACTCCATGGGTGTTAGAATCATTACTATGTAATCTAGATTATTGACTCTAGTGCAAGTGGGAGACTGAAGGAAATATGCCCTAGAGGCAATAATAAAGTTGTTATTTATATTTTCTTATATCATGATAAATGTTTATTATTCATGCTAGAATTGTATTAATCGGAAACTTAATACATATGTGAATACATAGACAAAACAGAGTGTCCCTAGTATGCCTCTACTTGACTAGCTCGTTTGTAGTGACCCGATCCCAATGGATCGAAGTCTCTGTGCTTAAGTGTCATCCCTGGATCGTATGCTGACACACACAGTACTCGAGGATTTATAATAGAGGTAAATCACAGGTATAGAGTAACATAAATACTATTACCTCAATCCCTTTAGGAGAAGTAACAACAAAGTTGTGGAGTCCTAACAACACCAACGACAAAGTTGAGTGTAGACATCGTAACCCTATCGTATCACTTACTCGTCGTCAGAATCCTGCAACATGAGACGTTGCAGCCATATAGGTCAGTATGTTGAATGTACTGGCAATTTCGCACCATAGAGTAATAACGAGAATTGTCTATCTCTATATGCATATTTGGCTGGTGGAGGCTCTAAGTTTAAATTTTGCATAAAGCTAATTTTTCCCTACAACAAAGGAATAAATTTTTTTTACTACTAAGTTAAATTACCCATATTGAGAATGTAACCCGGCCCCAACTCAATCCCAAAATAATATTAACAACCCAATAGATTCATTAAGTAAAGTGAGGAGATCAAACAATAATTCAAGTACCAGATACTCAAAATGTCCATAACTGGGGACATGGCTAACCATGATTAGTTTATACACTCTACAGAGGTTTGCGCACTTTTCCCACAAGACTCGATCTCCTCCATTGTATTTCTCGCACTGCATGATGTTTGAGAAACAGATGATCGAGACACAGTCTTTTCGAAGAGGTCCCCTTAACCGATAGATAGGCCGGTACACCTACAATCCCCTACATATGCTAGCCCATCATGAAAAGGATTCCCACAACTTACTCAACTATGCCAGAGCCCATAATGGCATGTGGATACACACAGAAGTTCCTAGCATAAATAATCTTATGATCCCTTTGAGCCAGGGTGGAATTCCATAGGATGATCACACGGGTACCCCGGGATCTCCTAGGACAACACTGGATTCCCCAGGTGCCCACAACCAATCCACCCAGATGTGTATTAAAGTAGCCACCTTAAGTTTCTGTTAGTTAAATATAACTCGTCACATCTTTCATGAATCTCTCATACCAATCCACATCTACGAGCATAGCAAAACAGTATGAGCATATCGTATAATCCCAGGGTTGATAAAAGACAATAGGTTCCTACCTCAACAACTACTTCCCACACCCACATGTTATCAAATCCTACTCATGCAAAGTTTGAGGGTTGAAACTATGCGTAAAAACTGGGGAATAAAGGGATATGATCAAAGTGTAACTTGCCTTGCTGACGATCGGAAAACCCTAGATTTTCGTAGTAGCAAGCCTCGCACTCCAGAAACTCTTTTTTTAATAAATTTCGCCACGAAGAAAATTCAGAGTGCAAAAATCATGGATGCATATGATGACCTAATGATTAACATCCAAATTGAAAATTGGGACGTTACAAACTTTGCAAAACTTGATAACCTTGTTGCGTGTAACTCGGTTGGCAAACTCGAGAATCTTGATGGTTTTCTCCTCGTAAGTTAGGTCACTCTCCAACTGAATTGCTTCCAGGGGCACTGTATCTCTCTGAGGAATATCGGCCATCTCTGCATGGCACTTCTTCAACTGGGAAACGTGAAACACATCATGAACTCCTGACAAACCTTCGTGTAACTCCAACTTGTAGGCAACTTCACCCATACATTCCAAACTCTATATGGTCCTACAAATCTTGGGGCTAACTTTCCTTTGACTCCAAATCGTTTAACTCCTCGAAGTGGTGACACACAGATATATGCTCTGTCTTCGACTTCATAGGCTACCTCCTTGTGTTTAGTGTCAGCATAACTTTTCTGCCTAGACTGAGCTACCTTCAGTCTATCACGAATCAACTTAACCTTCTCTTCAGACTCTCTGATTAAATATGGCCCGAACAATTGTCAGTCTCCAACTTCATCCCACATCAATGGTGTCCGGCACCTCCTTCCATACAAAGCTTCGAAAGGGGCCATCTTCAAACTAGCCTGGTAGCTGTTGTTATATGAGAACTCTGCGTAAGGAAAATTATCGTCCCAACTAGATCCATAATCTAGCGCACAAGCTCTTAACATGTCCTCCAGAATCTGATTGACTCTCTCGGTCTGTCCATCTGTCTGCGGATGAAAGGTTGTACTAAACTCTAGTCTGGTACCCAAAGTCTGATGCAACTGATTATAAAACTTTGAGGTAAACTGTGTTCCTCTATCTGATACGATTATCCTTGGAACTCCATGCAGACATACGATCCTGGTCATATATATATATATATATATATATATATATATATATATCTTGGCCAACTTCGTGCTCGTATAAGTGGTTTTCACGGGGATAAAGTGAGCCACTTTGGTCAAGCGATCAACTACTACCCAGATGGAGTCATATCCTGATCATGTCCTGGGTAATCCGGTGATGAAATCCATGCCAAGCTTATCCCACTTCCATTCAGGTATCGGCAAAGGCTGAAGTAATCCTGTCGGCTTCTGGTGCTCTGCCTTAACTCTCTGACATACATCACATACAACTACATACTCGGCAATATCCTTCTTCATACCTGTCCACCAGAAATGTTGCTTCAAATCCAAATACATCTTGGTGTTTCCTGGGTGAATCGAGTACGGCGAGTCATGAGCTTCCTGAAGTATTAACTTCCTGATCTCTGGGTCATTGTGCACATAAATACGATCCTCAAACCATAAAGTTTCGTGTTCATCCTCACGAAAACCTTTGGCCTTTCCTTTATTCATCTTCTCCTTTATCTCCGCAATCTCCTTATCAGTTTTGTGGGCTTCTCAAATCTTTCCCAACAACGTGGACTGAACTTCCAACGCTGCAACAAAACCTCTCGGAACTATCTCCATTCGAAGTTCTCTGGGATCATGGGCTAACTCCTGAGGTAATCCTCCAGTTACGAGAGTATTAACATAACTCTTGCGGCTCAAAGCGTCCGCTACAACATTGGCCTTTCCTGGATGATAATGCAGCTTCATATCATTATCCTTTATGTGCTCCAACCATCTCCTCTGCCTCAGATTCAACTCCTTCTGCGTAAAAATGTACTTCAAACTCTTATGATCCATGTATACATCACAACGGTTTCCAATAAGAAAATGTATCCACGTCTTGAGCGCATGTACTACGACTACTAACTCCAAATCATGCGTGGCATAATTCAACTCATGAGGTCGAAGCTGATGTGAGGGATGTGAAACAACTCTTCTGTCTTGCATAAGTACGCCTCCAAGTCCCTGGTGAGAAGCATCGCAATATACTTGGAAATCCTTGCGTATATCCAGAAGAATTAGCACTGGGGCTGTAACTAAACATTTCTTCAACTCCTGAAAACTAACCTCACATTCCTTGGTCCATTTAAACTCGGTGTCCTTCTTCAATAACTCCGTCATGGGCTTCGCGATCTTGGAAAATTTCTCAATAAATCTCCGGTAATATCCTGTGAGTCCAAGTAAACTGCGTATCTCTCCAACTAAGGTGGGTGCCAACCACTCAGTGACAGACTGAACCTTGGAAGGGTCTACTGCTATACCTTCTCCTGATATAACATGTCCGAGAAATCCAACTTCCTTCAACCAAAACTCACATTTGCTGAGCTTGGCATATAGCTGATGTTCCCTGAGCTTCTCGAGAACCAAGCGCAAATTTTCCTTGTGTTCTTCTTCATCCTTCGAGTATACCAATATATCATCAATGAACACCACAACAAACTTATCCAAGAACTCCATGAACACCTTATTCATCATACTCATAAAGTAGGCAGGGGCGTTAGTCTAACCAAAAGACATGACAATGTACTCATATAGCCCGTACCTTGTGGTAAAACTGTCTTAGGTATATCCTGTTCTCGGATCTTCAGCTGCTGGTATCCTGATCGAAGATCGATCTTGGAGAATACTTTAGCTTCCTGCAGCTAGTCAAACAAATCATTGATCATCGGTAGTGGGTATTTGTTCTTGATAGTCACCTCATTCAGTGCACGATAATCAACAACCATTCTCAAAGATCCATCCTTCGTCTCAACTAAAAGCACTGGGGTCCCCACGGTGATGAACTTGGTTGAATATAACCTTTCTCCAATAACTCCTTAATATGTTTCTTAATTTCCTCCAGATCATTTGCGGGCATCCGATACGGTCTCTTTGATATTGGTCCGGTGCCTGGTAATAGCTCTATCAAAAACTCTATGTCTCGATCTGGTGGCATGCCTGGTAGTTCCTCCGGGAATATGTCGGGATAATCCTTCACAACTGGCACTTCCTCCTGAACAACTCCCGGAAGTGAATTTACTTTGAGTCCTCCTTGGCGCATGCCTAGACACATACTTGATCCTTTTCCCCTCTGGGGTGGTGAGAAGAATTGACTTACTAGCGCAATCGATGTTTCCCCCATACATCGATAGCTAATCCATGCCTAGTATCACATCCAATCCTTGTGATTCTAGAATAATGAGGTCAGAGGGGAAAACATGCCTACCTATGGTCAATGGCAACTGAAAAAATCCTCGGCTAGCCATATGATCCGCTCCTGGTGAGCTTACTAACATAGGTGTCTTAAGGGCTACGGTGGCGGTGGGTTGTACTGGGTGAGCTCCGGTGGGAAGGCGAATGTGGGGTCACGTCTCGGAGGCATCTGATGGGTTTAGGGGGTGAGAATAGAATAGAGTGAGGTCTAAAGAGATAGTTCACTACCCATATGCACATGAGACTAACATATTCATTCCACACCACTCAATATCAAACAAGATTCATACAATCGATCTAAGCTACCGTTACAAAATCTCGCTGACTATTACTATATACATGGAAGAACTTCTAATGGGATAGGGTGGTCGACTAGAAATTTTGACCGGTGGAAGACTCCATAATATTTGCTCTAGATTCATCTTCATAATCGTCATTGCTATCGGGCTCGGAGTCTGTCGTCTAGTATGATGTAATCTTCTGAACGAATGTCCACTCCAGGTTCAGGATCCCCCATGAATATTCCTAGCTTCTTCTTCCGGTCTTCATTCTTCTCCCGTAGTACAGCAATTTCCTCTTCATATCCATCACGCGTAGCTTTGAGTTCTTCCTCCAGATCCATGTTCTGGGTCATCACCTTCTTCGTGTCTATCATGTTGGCGCACATCTGGTTCTCGTAGCGTTGAATGTGCTGGTTCAACTCTTGTATGTAGGCTGCAATGGATTTATCCTTCCTGGTGCGACTCATCTCCCATTGCTCATCTCGGCGTCCACATATTTGGTAGATGGTGTCCTTAAGATCCTTGTTGTACACCTCTCCTATGCGTACAATGGCGATGTGGGCGGCCATGCTCTTTCCTAAACTCCAGGTTGGTGCATCAAAGGAAAACTCGATGGGCTCGGTAACTGGTGTAAAATTCATTCCTAGAACACGAACTTGAATCGTCTAGCGCTCCTCTTCTGGTAATGTGGCGGTGTAGGTTCCGATGAAGCTTGGTATGCCGATGTTCAGGTACCTAGTGACTTCCTTCAAGTGTCGTCTGAAAAGGGTGTCGTCATCCGGTTGAGTGAACTTGTTCCTTGGGTCCGCCATCTATAGAGTAGAAATGGAGAAGAGTTAGAAATGAGTAGAGAAGATTATCATGTGGCTTTTCCTAGTGGTCGCGTCCTACAGTCAGCGTGTGCTCTGATACCATCTTGTAGCGATCCGATCCCGATGGATCGAAGTCTCTGTGCTTAAGTGTCATCCTTGGATCGGTATGCTGACACACACAATACTCGAGGATTTATAACAGAGGTAAATCACATGTATAGAGTAACGTAAATAGTATTACCTCAATCCCTTTAGTGAAAGTAACAACAAAGTTGTGGAGTCCCAACAACACCAACGGCAAAGTTGAGTGTAGACATCATAACCCTATCGTATCACTTACTCGTCGTAAGAATCCTGCAACATGAGACGTTGCAGCCATATAGGTCAGTACGTTGAATGTACTGGCAATTTCACAGCATAGAGTAATAATGAGAATTGTCTATCTCTATATGCATATTTGGTTGGTGGAGGCTCTAAGTTTAAATTTTGCATAAAGCTAATTTTTCCCTACAACAAAGGAATAAATTTTATTTACTACTAAGTTAAATTACCCATATTGAGAAGGTAACCCCAACTCAATCCCAAAATAATATTAATAACACAATAGATTCATTAAGTAAAGTGATGAGATCAAACAATAATTCAAGTACTAGATACTCAAAATGTCCATAACCGGGGACACGGCTAACCATGATTAGTTTATACACTTTGCAGAGGTTTGCACACTTTTCCCCACAAGACTCGATCTCCTCCGTTGTATTTCTCACACTACATGATGTTTAAGAAACGGATGATCGAGACACAGTCTTTCCGATGAGGTCCCCTTAACGACAGGTAGGCCGGTACACCTACAATCCCCTACATCTGCTAGCCCATCATGGAAAGGGTTCCCACAACTTACTCAACTATGCCAAAGCCCATAATGGCATGTGGCTGCACACGAAAGTTCCTAGCATGAATAATCTTATCATCCCTTTGAGCCTGGCTGGCATTCCATAGGATGATCACACGGGTACCCCCGGGATCTCCCAGGACAATACTGGATTCCCCAGGTGCCCACAACCAATCCTCCCAGATGTGTATTAAAGTAGCCACCTTAAGTTTCCCTTAGTTAAATATAACTCTCACATCTTTCATGAATCTCTCATACGAATCCACGTCTACGAGCAAAGCAAAAAAGTATGAGCATAACGTATAATCCCAGGGTTGATAAAAGACAATAGGTTCCTACCTCAACAACTACTTCCCACACCACATGTTATCAAATCCTACTCATGCAATGTTTGAGGGTTGAAACTAATGCATAAAAACAGGGTAATAAAGGGATATGATCAAAGTGTTACTTGCCTTGCTGACGATCGAAAAACCCTAGAGATTCGTAGTAGCAAGCCTTGCACTCCGGAAACTCTTCTTTTTTAAATAAATTTCACCGCGAAGAAAATTTAGAATGCAAAAATCATGGATGCATATGATGACCTAATGATTAACATCCAAATTGAAAATAGGGATGTTACATCGTTAATCAAAGATGGTCAAGTTTCCTGACCATAGACATGTGTTGTCATTTAATGAACCGGATCACATCATTAGAGAATGATGTGATGGACAAGACCCATCCATTAGCTTAGCATAATGATAGTTATGTTTCTGTTTCGATTGCTTTCTTCATGACTTATACATATTCCTCTGACTATGAGATTATGCAACTCCCGAATACCGGAGGAACACCTTGTGTGCTATCAAACGTCACAATGTAACTTGGTGATTATTAAGATGCTCTACAGGTGTCTCCGAATGTGTTTGTTGGGTGGCATAGATCAAGATTAGGATTTGTCACTCCGAGTATCGGAGTGGTATGTCTGGGCCCTCTCGGTAATGCACATCACTATAAGCCTTGCAAGCAATGTAACTAATGAGTTAGTTGCGGGATAATGCATTGAACGAGTAAAGAGACTTGTCGGTAATGAGATTGAAATAGGTATGTGATGAGATCGAACGCTAAACAAATAAATAAGAATAAATTGCAGCAAGGTATTTTTGGGTTTTTGGATTAATAGATATGAAAATAAAAGCAAGGAAAAATAGATTGCAAAGGCAAATATATGAGGAAGAAGACCCCGGGGCCGTAGGTTTCACTAGTGGCTTCTCTCGAGAAAAATAGCAAATGGTGGGTAAACCAATTACTGTTGGGCAATTGATAGAACTTAAAATACTCATGATGATATCCAGGCAATGATCATTATATAGGAATCACGTCCAAGATTAGTAGACCGACTCCTGCCACCATCTACTACTATTACTCCACACATCGACCGCTGTCCAGCATGCATCTAGTGTATTAAGTTCATGGAGAAATGGAGTAATGCAATAAGAATGATGACATGATGTAGACAAGATCTAGCTATGTAGAGATATACCCCTTCATTTTATCCTTAGTAGCAATGATACATACGTGTCGGTTCCCTTTCTGTCACTGGGATCAAGCACCATAAGATCGAACCCACTACAAAGCACCTCTTCCCATTGCAAGATAAATAGATCAAGTTGGCCAAACAAAACCCAACTATCGGAGAAGAAATACGAGGCTATAAGCAATCATGCATAAAAGAGATCAAAGAAACTCAAATACTTTCATGGATATAAAAAGATAGATCTGATCATAAACTCAAAGTTCATCGATCCCAACAAACACACCGCAAAAGAGTTACATCATATGGATCTCCAAGAGACCATTGTATTGAGAATCAAGAGAGGGAAATGAAGCCATCTAGCTACCAACTACGGACCCGAAGGTCTACAAAGAACTACTCTCGCATCATCGGAGAGGCACCAATGGAGGTGGTGAACCCCATCTGAGATGGTGTCTAGATTGGATCTGGTGGTTCTAGACTCTGCGGCGGCTGGATGAATATTTCATCGACTCCCTAGGGTTTATAGAATATTGGGGTATTTATAGAGCAAAGAGGCGGTCCGGGGGGCACCCGAGGTGGGCACAACCCACAAGGGTGCGCCTGGGCCTCCTGGCGTGCCCTGGTGGGTTGTGCCCCCCCCCAGGGCACCCCCCAGGCGTAGCCAGGGCCCGTTTTGTTCCTTCTGGCCCATAAAAATTCTCTGTAAAGTTTCATGGCATTTGGACTCCGTCTGATATTGATTTTCTCCGATGTAAAAAACATGGAAAAGATAGCAACTGGCACTTGGCATTATGTCAATAGGTTAGTACAAAAAAATGATATAAAATGATTATAAAACATACAAGATTGATAATATAATAGCATGGAAAAATAAAAAAATATAGATAAGTTGGAGACATATCAATATGATGATACCGACGATCGAATCTCAGGCAAGTAACATACCGATGACAAAGGGAATAACGTATGTTGTTATTGCGGTTTGACTGGTAAAGATCTTCCTAGAATATGTAGGAACCAATATGAGCATCTAGGTTCCGATGTTGGTTATTCATCGGAGATGTGTCTCGGTCATGTCTACATAGTTCTCGCACCTCGCACACTTAACGTTCGATGACGATTTGTATTATGAGTTATGTGTTTTGGTGAACGAAGTTTGTCCGGAGTCCCAGATGAGATCACGGACATGACGAGGAGTCTTGAAATGGTCGAGAGGTAAAGATTCATATATTGGAAGGTAGTATTCGGACATCGGAATGGTTCCGAGTGATTCAGGTATTTTAACGGAGTACTGAGGGGTTACCGGAACCCCCCAGGGGAATTAATGGGCCTACATGGGCCTTAGTGGAGAGAGAGGAGGACCGCAAGGATTGGCCACGCCCCCCATGGCAGTACGAATTGAACTAGGGGAGGGGGTGGCGCCCCCCTTCCCCTCTCCCTCTCCCTCTCCCTCTCCCTCTCCTTCCTTTTTTCCCTCCGATGAAGAAATGAAAAAAGGGGGGCCAATCCTACTAGGACTAGGAGTCCTAGTAGGACTCCCCCATGGCGCGCCCCTCTTGGCCGGCCAACCCCTCCTCCCATCCTTTATATACGGGGTGGGGGCACCCCAAAGGCACAACAATTGTTCTCTTAGCCGTGTGTGGTGCCCCCCTTCACAGTTTACTCCTCCGGTCATAGCGTCGTAGTGCTTAGGCGAAGCCCTGCGCGGATCACATCACCATCACCATCACCATGCCGTCATGCTGATGGAATTCTCCCTCGACCCTCTGCTGGATCAAGAGTTCGAGGGACGTCATCGAGCAGTGTGCTGAAACTCAGAGGTGTCGTACGTTCGGTACTAGATCGGTTGGATCACGAAGACATTCGAATACATTAACCGCGCTAACCTAATGCTTCCGCTTTCGGTCTACTAGGGTACGTGGACATACTCTCCCCCTCTCATTGCTATGCATCTCCTAGATAGATCTTGCGTGATTGTAGGATTTTTTTGAAATTGCATGCTACATTCCCCAACACACGCCCCCTCCCCTTTGATACGTCTCCAACATATCTATAAATTTTGATTGTTCCATGCTATTATATTATCTGTTTTGTATGTTTAATGGGCTTTATTTACCTTTCCCTCGCAGCTCCACCAACGTACTTCTTCCTCCTATATATATCCATATACCCCGAAAACATCCAGGAGCACCACGACCCTATTTACACCGCCGCAACCTTCTGTACCTATGAGATCCCATCTTTGGGCCTTTTCCGGCGCTCCGCCAGAGGGGGAATTGATCACGGAGGGCTTCTACATCAACACCATAGCCTCTCTGATGATGTGTGAGTAGTTTACCACAGACCTTCGGGCCCATTGTTATTAGCTAGATGGCTTCTTCTCTCTCTTTGGATCTTAATACAAAGTTCTCCTCGATTCTCTTGGAGATCTATGCGATTTAATTCTTTTTGCAGTGTGTTTGTCGAGCTCCGATGAATTGTGGGTTTATGATCAAGATTATCTATGAACAATATTTGATTCCTCTCTAAAATCTTTTATGCATGGTTAAATATCTTTGCAAGTCTCTTTGAATTATCAGTTTGGTTTGGCCTACTAGATTAATCTTTCTTGCAATGGGAGAAGTGCTTAGCTTTGGGTTCAATCTTGCGGTTCCTTTCCTAGTGACAGCAGGGGCAGCAAGGCACGTATTGTATTGTTGCCATCGAGGATAAAAAGATGGGGTTTATATCATGTTTGTTGAGTTTATCCCTCTACATCATGTCATCTTACCTAATGCGTTACTCTGTTCTTATGAACTTAATACTCTAGATGCATGCTGGATAGCGGTCGATGTGTGGAGTAATAGTAGTAGATGCAGAATCGTTTTGGTCTACTTGTCGCGGACATGATGCCTATATACATGATCATGCCTAGATATTCTCATAACTATGCGCTTTTCTATCAATTGCTCGATAGTAATTTATTCACCCACCATAGAACTTGCTATCTTGAGAGAAGCCACTAGTGAAACCTATGGCCCCGGGTCTATCTTCCATCATATTATTTTCCTATCAACTTGCTATTTCTATTACCGTTTATTTTGAAATCTTTATTTTCCAATCTATACAACAAAAATACCAAAAATATCTTATTATCTCTATCAGATCTCACTCTCGTAAGTGACCATGAAGGCATTGACAACCCCTTTATTGCGTTGGTTGCGAGGTTCTTGTTTGTTTGTGCAGGTACTAGGTGACTTGTGTGTTATCTCCTACTGGATTGATACCTTGGTTCTCAAAAACTGAGGGAAATACTTATGCTATTGTGCTGCATCACCCTTTCCTCTTCAAGGGAAAACCAACGCATGCTCAAGAGGTAGCACCCTTGTCCTATTCGGACTCCCCTTGGGGGGGGCACCCCCTTGTGGGCTGCCCTCTCTCTCCCATATGGTCAATAAGGCCGAATACTTTCCCCTGGGGGTTCCGGTAACCCCTCGGTACTTCGATAAATATCCGAAACGTCCCGTAACCATTTCGGTGTCTGAATACCATCATCCGATATATTAATCTTTACCTCTCGACTATTTCGAGACTCCTCGTCATGTACGTGATCTCATTCGGGACTCCGAACAATCTTCGGTTACCAAAACACATAGCTCATAATACAAATCATCATCGAACATTAAGCGTGCGGCCCTACAGGTTCGAGAACTATGTAGACATGACCGAGACACATCTCCGATGAATAACCAACAACGAACCTGGATGCTCATATTGGTTCCTACATATTCTATGAAGATCTTTATCGGTCAAACCGTAATGACAACATACGTCATTCCCTTTGTCAACGGTATGTTACTTGCCCGAGATTCGATCGTCAGTATCCTCATACCTAGTTCAATCTCGTTACCGGCAAGTCTCTTTACTCATTCTGTAATGCATCAGTCCGCAACTAACTCATTAGTCACATTGCTTGCAAGTCTTATCGTGATGTGCATTATCGAGAGGGCCCATAGATACCTCTTCGATACTCGGAGTGACAAATCCTAATCTCGATCTATGCCAACCCAACAAAAACTTTTGGAGACACCTGTAGAGCATCTTTATAATCACCCAATTACGTTGTGACGTTTGATAGCACACAAGGTGTTCCTTCGGTATTCGGGAGTTGCATAATCTCATAGTCAAAGGAATATGTATAAGTCATGAAGAAAGCAATAGCATTAAAACTTAATGATCATTATGCTAAGCTAACGGATGGGTCTTGTCATGTGATCCCATTCGTCAAATGACAATACAAGTCTATGGTCAGGAAACTTAACCATCTTTGATTAACGAGCTAGTCAAGTAGAGGCATACTAGGGACACTTTGTTTTGTCTATGTATTCACACATGTATCAAGTTTCCGGTTAACACAATTATAGCATGAATAATAAACATTTATCATGATATAAGGAAATATAAATAACAACTTTATTATTGCCTCTAGGGCATATTTCCTTCAAAACCCTAACTTAAATTATCAGCCGGAATCGAGGCAACATGATTTTCTTCCTGGCTATCAGCCGCCAGAGCTGTAGTCAGAAGAAGGGGAGAAGAATCCACGAACTGGTTGGCGGAGCTTGGTGTGGAATGGGGTATTGCATGTGAATTTTTTTGATGGTATCGTTTGGTTTGTATATTTATTTATTTTTCCCGTGAAAATTTTCAATCTATTCATCTTCCACCATGGCATGACAGTACAAAGATCACCAGAGGTAATAAAATTACAATCAGTTCCGTGGACCACCTAGCGATGGCAACAAGCACTTGAGCGAGCTCAGGCGCGCGGCCATCATCGCCCATCCCTTGCTGGAGCTGGACAAACCTTGTTGTAGTAGACAGCCGGGAAGTCGTCGTGCTAAGGCCCTGTAGGGCCAGCGCACCAGAGCAGCAACCGTCGCCGATGAAAAAAGTTGACGATCGGAAGGATCAAACCTATAAACACTAAAACAAAGATGAACGAAGACCGGATCCAAAAGATCCACCAAATACCAGCACCGAATGAATCCCACGAGATCCAATGGAGACACACACCCACATGCCCTTCGACGACATAGACGCACCATCGGGACGAGGATAGAACGTGGAAGACATTATTTCTACGAAAGGACATCATTGCCGCCACACAATCCCAATTAGGACGCTGAACCTAACAAGAACGAGAACATGGTCCCTCCCGGCGGCGGGGGTCCGAAGTCCTTCACACCTCCATGGCCCAAAAGCCATCGGAGATGGGGCGGACCAACGGTGGAGCCGGCGGGAGGAGGAGGAAAGCTTGAGATCTTTTCTTATAGAGGATAAAAGAGAAGGCGTATAACATGCAGTAGCTTCATAGAAGACGGCGTGGTCTCCACTTTTTTATATAATTATTAGAAAACGAAAAACAGAAGCGTAACGTGATTCATTTGTGTTGTCAGTCAAGAACGTCAGATCTCTCCGAAATGTGGTCGTCAGGGAGTACATGTGCTATGATGTAGGTACAGGTGGAGGGATGATGTTGTTGGGAAACGTAGCATGCAATTTCAAAAAAATTCCTACGCTCACGCAAGATCTATCTAGGAGATGCAAAGCAACAAGAGGGGGAGAGTGTGTCCACGTACCCTCGTAGACCGAAAGCGTAAGCATTTGACAACCCGGTTGATGTAGTCAAACTTCTTCTAACTCCGACCGATCAAGTACCGAACGTACGACATCGCCGAGTTCTGCACACGTTCAGCGCGATGACGTCCCTCGCCTTCTTGATCCAGCATGGTGTTGAGGAAGTAGATGAGTTCCGTCAGCATGACGGTGTGGTGACGGTGATGGTGAAGTGATTCTCTCAGGGCTTCACCTTAGCACCGCAAAACTATGACCGGTGGTGTAAACTGTGGAGGGGGGCGCCGCACGCGGTAACGATTGTTGTTGTGTGTTCTAGGCGCCCCCTCCCCACATATATATAGGTGGGAGTGGGAGGATAGGCCGCTGGGGGCGCCCTAGGGTTGGCCACCGCCCCCTAGGAGCCCTGCCTTGCCCTGCGCCCCCCTTTCCATGTATGCATGAAGGGGAAGGAAAGATGGGGGGGTGAGGGATGCAAGTGGGAATCCTAATCCACACTTTCCTTTTCCTTCCCCCCTTTCCTTATCCTCCTCCTATAGCCTTATAGGGTGCAGCAGCCCCTTGTGGGCTGGTGTGTTCATTCACAAGGCCCATATGGCCCATAGGATTGCCGGGGGTACCTGAAACACCTTCCGGTGACCTGATACCCTTCGGAACACTTCCGGCGTCCGAATACCATTGCCATATATATATATATATATATATATATATATATATATATATATTAATCTTTACTTCTCGACCATTTCGAGACTCCACGTCATGTCTGTGATCTCATCCGGGACTCCGAACAACATTCGGTCACCAAATCACATAACTCATATAATACTAAATCGTCATCAAACGTTAAGTGTGTGGACCCTACAGGTTCGAGAACTATGTAGACATGACCGAGACACCTCTGTGGTCAATAACCAATAGCGGAACCTGGATGCTCATATTGGCTCCTACATATTCTACGAAGATCTTTATCGGTCGAACCGTTATGACAACATACGTTATTCCCTTTGTCATCGGTATATTACTTTCCCGAGATTTGATCGTCGGTATCTTGATACCTAGTTCAATCTCATTACCGGCAAGTCTCTTTACTCGTTCCATAATCCATCATCCCGTAACTAACTCATTAGTCACTTTGCTTGCAAGGTTTCTTATGATGTGTATTATCGAGAGGGTCCAGAGATACCTCTCCGGTACTCGGAGTGACAAATCATAATCTCGATCTATGACAACCCAACAAACACCTTCGGAGATACCTGTAGAGCATCTTTATAATCACCTAGTTACGTTGTGACGTTTGATAGCTCACAAGTTATTCCTCCGGTATCCGGGAGTTGCATAATCTCATAGTCGAAGGAATATGTATTTGACATTAAGAAAGCAATAGCAATAAAATTTGAACGATCAATATGCTAAGCTAACGGATAAGTCTTGTCCATCACATCATTCTCCTAACGATGTGATCTCGTTCATCAAATGACGACACATGTCTATGGTTAGGAAACTTAACCATCTTTGATTAACGAGATAGTCTAGTAGAGGCTTACTAGGGACACGGTGTTTTGTCTATATATCCACACATGTATCAAGTTTCCGGTTAATACAATTCTAGCATGAATAATAAACATTTATCATGATATAAGGAAATATAAAATAACAACTTTATTATTGCCTCTAGGGCATATTTCCTTCAGATGTGTGGGGCATGGATGCTTCACACTTAGAGGATATTTGCTTGGGCTTCCTGCCAGCTTTCCATTGGGGCCGGTGTGCTTAAGCAGCACGGTCCAAGTAATGGCTTATGCCCCCTTTGTGCTTTTCCGGAGACCAGGACACATATCTTGTTCTCATGCGCGATTGTTCGAACCCTCTAGGGTTTCATACGCGCGGTACTGGGACCTGCCTGGAAGGCCCTAGAGTTTGCAGAGTTCCTTGAGACCAGAGCGAACCAGACCGGGCAAAATCGCCGCCTATTCTGGATAATTTTGTGGCGATGTCGTGGACGTTATGGTTCGCAATAAAATGGTGATTGAGTGGGTGTTCCCACGGCAAGCATCTTACTCCTTAAATTCCTTACTTTCTTGCAGCATTGGCACTCGCTTTCTAAGCAGTGTAACCGCGACCAGCTTGGGCTAATGCTGGATGCAATCTTGGCTACCGTGCGTCGCCTATCCTCTTTATAGGGCCGGTTTGGCTACTGCTACTTGGTGGCTTTTTTCTATTTCTTTTATGCTTTTTTAGATGTGATTGAGTTGATGCCCCAGCCGTCTTATTTGCTGTGACTGTGACACTTGGGATTTCATTGTATGGATGTTTGCTTTATTTATGAAACGGGAAACAAGCCTATTTCAATAGTTCCTCGTGGTAGAACCAACCCACTAATGGTTCAAGTACTAGACCTCATACTTGTGATCGCATTTTCCTGGAATTACTTCAGGCCTTCCAACGATATACAAGATATTGTGTCGGCTCAGTATATCTGAGGTGCTCATGGGTAGAGTGTGCATGCGTGTGTTTATAAGGTTGAGTGTATGTGCGTTTGTGATTGTAATGTGTTAAAAAAACTGATATTGCAATATTTAGACGAAATATGCTTAAGCTGGTTATTTAGTTGATAGCTAGTCCCTAGTGAGCTACGTAGTGAGTAGTGAGTGTGCAAGCACATATATTTTCCCCCCATTAGTTCGACCATCATGTTGTCTCGCTAAGGCATGTCTCATGCAAGCTCAGTACGGCTTAGCTTGGCTAAAAGGTTGTCGTGCAACTAGGTCGGACCAATGGCGTCCTCAGCATTTTGCAGCGCAAAGCGTGCACCTCGCGAATACTTCAATTCCATGCAAAGACTATCAATTCCGTGTCTAGCAGTATTCTCCGGTAGAAATTACAGTCCATCATTTTTCATTTGCACATCACGCCCATCTAATTTGATTGTTGCCGTATGTACAAGTTGATTTTATTCTGCACTAGTCAGCCCGTATCACTGTTTGATTTTATTTCATGCAATTGGAAGGAATGTACACAGTAGTAGTTTCCTAGAAGTGTCATTGAGTGAAAGACTAGACTACTGCAAATGGCCAAGTCTGTAGCAGACTCGACTATTTTATATAAAATCAATAAGAGTTCAATTAGTTCGTACAAAGGAGACCTTAACTTGTTAACAATATCGTAACCCCTTTTTAGAGTTTGGCACTGCCCTGAGTGTACCTGAGTGTAAGAAAACGTACGTTGTGGTGCAACTAGGTCGGACCAATGGCGTCACCTGCAACTTGCGGCGAAAGTGTGCACCTCGCGAGTACTTAAGCCCCGGGGGGAGCCCCCTCGATTCCCACGGCACAAGCCACAACAGCTAGCAGCTGGGATCGATCCATCACCCAGTCGCATATACACGAGTGAACAGGTCAATCTAGCATGGCGCTGGCGTCTTTGTCCAAGGTGGTGCTGGGGTCGGCGGCGTTCGGGGTATTCTGGGTGCTGGCCGTGTTCCCGTCGGTCCCTTTCCTGCCGATCGGGCGCACGGCGGGTGCGCTGCTGGGGGCTGCTCTGATGGTCGTCTTCCACGTGATCAGCCCGGACGACGCCTACGCGTCCGTGGACCTCCCCATCCTGGGCCTCCTCTTTGCCACCATGGTCGTCGGCGGCTACCTCAAGAGCGCCGGCATGTTCGGGCACCTTGGCCGGCTGCTGGCGTGGCGGAGCCAGGGCGGGCGCGACCTGCTATGCCGCATCTGCGTCGTCACGGCCCTCGCCAGCGCGCTCTTCACCAACGACACCTGCTGCGTCGTGCTCACGGAGTTCGTGCTCGAGCTCGCCGCCGAGCGCAACCTCCCCGCGAAGCCGTTCCTGCTGGCGCTGGCCACCAGCGCCAACATCGGGTCCAGCGCCACGCCCATCGGGAACCCGCAGAACCTGGTCATCGCCTTCAACAGTAAGATCTCATTCGTGGGCTTCCTCCTCGGCATCCTGCCGGCCATGCTCGTTGGTATGGCCGTCAACATGGTCATGCTGCTCTGCATGTACTGGAAGGACCTCGAGGGGAGCAGTCCCGACGCGGTGGCCGCCGAGAAGGAGATGGCGGCAGTCGAGGAGGGTCGCCGGCCGTCCCCGGCGACGTCGACGACGCTCAAGAGCCCCGGCCAGACGATGCTGGTCCAGTCCTCGTCGCTGGTCGCCGGCGCCGACCACGAGTCGGTGATGGTGGAGAGCATCTCGACCAAGCACCGGTGGTTCATACAGTGCTCGGCGCCGCAGCGGAGGCTGTTCCTCAAGAGCTTCGCGTACGTCGTGACCGCCGGCATGCTGGTTGCCTACATGCTGGGGCTCAACATGTCGTGGACGGCCATCACCACCGCCGTCGCCCTCATCGTGGTGGACTTCCGCGACGCCGAGCTCTGCCTCGGCAAGGTGTCTTACTCGTTGCTGGTTTTCTTCACGGGAATGTTCGTGACCGTGAGCGGGTTCAACAAGACGGGGCTCCCCGGCGCCATCTGGAAAGTCATGGAGCCATACTCCAAGATCAACCACGTGAGGGGCATCACAGTGCTCTCCCTCATCGTCATCGTCCTCTCCAACCTTGCCTCCAACGTACCAACCGGTTAGTGAATTCTTACATCGTCAAGTGTACTTCTTTATACACTACACTGTACGTATCACACTATCACTTGTGCTAGCTGTTGTGCATGCACGTAAAAAGTTTGTATTTTGTGTAGATCTTTCTTGTTACGGCATGGTACCGGAACTATAGCTTAGTGGCTAGCTAAGGGGCATGGAAAGTACTGCCGGTTCCGTTCGTTTGTGCTGCTGACGCATTGAGCATTTTGTGCCCTACATATATGCCGTGCGTGCATGACAGTTGACAGGACGGCTTGGAAAAATTATGTGGCGATTAACTGACACGAGGATGCGTGTGGTTCATGCAGTGCTGCTGATGGGTGACGAGGTGGCGGCGTCGGCAGCGACGATCTCGACGGCGGCGGTGACGCGGTCGTGGCTGCTGCTGGCGTGGGTGAGCACGGTGGCGGGTAACCTGTCCCTGCTGGGGTCGGCGGCGAACCTCATCGTGTGCGAGCAGGCACGCCGGGCGCCGCGCAACGCGCACGACCTCACCTTCTGGAGCCACGTCGTCTTCGGCGCGCCGTCCACGCTCGTCGTCACCGCCGTCGGCATACCCCTCATTGGCATCATCAACGCTGCCTAGTTCGATCCACCAAAATTATTAGTACTACTACTACTAGCACATGCCGATCGAAAGTTAAAAGTTGACGAACCGCTGCATGCTCAATTATATATGCATGCTCCATGCGCACGGTCGATCCATCGATCGAGTAGAAATATTTCTGAAGTATGTTCATTTTCCCCTTTTTGCAAAACTGAGTCTGTTACATATATGTAGTCTGTATGTATATACTGATATTTGGTAAGCATCGTACGTAGAGGTATCAGCGTGCACTGGTCGTAATTAAGGAGAGAAGGATGTAACAAGTGTGTTGATTAAGTAAACATATCATCCGCTTGTCTTTGGAGAGCAAATACACTAAAGTGACAGAGACGGGCTATAGCAGATGCCACATCGGATTTGTGCGTAGATGAAAGAGAGAGGAAAGAGAAGAGAAGAGGGCTACAAGCTTAGAGCATCTCTAACAGATCCTGTAAATCGGGTCGTCCGCTATAATAATCGCCAGTTTGCAGCATCCATCTCGTATCCCTGACCCGAACACATCCTTCAAATCCGGCCTTCTCCTTTTTTTCTGAGATCCTGCATCCACGAGCCCAATTCCTCCATATGTGCGGAATTTCGCCCTTTTTTGGAGACTCCCCTTTCCATTGGCACGAACCACTTTCCCCGGCTTCATTTCATGCTTCCCCTCCCCTCCCCTCCCCCCCCTCCCGCCACACATCCCCGCCCCTTGGTGCTGCCCCGCGCCGCATCCACTCCACCTACTTTCGACAGCGTTGGTGACCATTTGCGTCTGTGGCTCGCGTCCGCGGCCGGCGCCATGGATCTTCCCGGGAGCTCGGCGCGTGGGCTCGTCGCATGCGGATCGGGTTGGTTCCGGTGACTGTGAGCGGCGCGCGTCGGGGGAAGAGGGCGGCGCGGCTTCGCTTCGGCCGGTGGGGAGAAGAAAGGGGCGGCGCGATGCGGCTTTGCTTCGGGCGAGGTAGGTCCAAATCCCACCGGTTCGTGCTCGATTTTGGCCTGGAGTAGGTTCGAGTGAAACTCATGGCGTTTTGTAGATGGATTGGAGTTCGTCTTGTCCTTTCGTCCGATGATTCGAACATAGAAGATTTGATCCTCGACGACGATGCCGACAACCTAGTGTTGTTGCATCTCATCTACGAATTTGAGGTGGGACCGAAGAAAAAGCGGCGCGGATCGACGGTCGGTCGGCTATGCATTGCCCGCAACCAAGCTATGCAAAATTTGTTTGATATTATTGAAATGTGTAATTTGTTTAATGCTATGCAAAATTTATGATGCGGTGCAGGATGCATTTGCGGGATCTGTTCCGTTGGTACACTCGCCGCACTGTAAAAAAGTTATACAGGCGCCCTTATACGCGTTTTGCGAGACGCGCGGTTGCTGGATATGCTAGATATGCTCTTGCAGCCGGTTGTAACACTAGTATGACCAAATATTAATGATACTAGAGAATATCCCGCGCGTTGCTGCGGGAATCGATTGCAATATATTTCAGTGATTTGATTGTATGAAGCTTCCATTGTTGAATTAATAATATATAAATTAAAGCTAAAAATAAATATTATATATTGTATTTGATTATTGTGTAGTTAGAAATATTTTGAATATAAGTGGCATAGTATGATGGATTTTTTTTCATGCATATTGAGTGGACCTTGATGAGGTGTCATGTGTGGTGACGTAAAAGGTGTGCATGAGATCAACCAATAATGAAAAACTTTTTCTCATGCATATAGTGGTGGCCCTTTGATGATATGTTATGTGTGCATGTTGATATAAATAGGATAGTGAGGATCAACTTATGTATATAAGATGACATACTAGTATGACCAAATATTTTATGAATGAACTATTAGGTTTTTTTTAGAAAAGGAGGATGACCTCCGGCCTCTGCATCTGAGAGATGCATGCGGCCATTTTATTGATTATTCTCGAGGACCTTACAGAGTAGAACAACAATATGCCTGAATCCGTCATCTTGGCAACATCTGCCGCTACTCCTATCCAAATGATGAAGGGGTGCAAGCTGGGCCACATACCCAGACCTCTCACCTAAGCCTAACATCTAAAGCCGGAGACCCCGACCGAGCCATCTGCCGGGTCTGGGGCTCAAACCGGTCCGACCCACTCACATGTGTCGTCGCCGCCATCTTTCACTGGTCCATCTTCAGAGCAGATTGAGGTGACAATCTTCGCAGGTCCTCCGCCATCGACGCCAGCACGATGCCAAACAACGACCTCCACCTACGCGAGTCTTGGCAGGTCCTCCGCCATTGACGCCACCACGGCGCCAGCCGACGACCTCCATCTACGCGAGTCCATCTCCTAGAAACGGACGTAAATCCATGATAGGATAGGGCCGCACCACCGCCGTCGCCCACCACCCACAAGCGCCACCAACCCCAAGGTTCCCAAAGTGGTGCCTTCAAGAAGGGAACGACGCCGTGAGTTCCGCCGCCGCCCAACAAAGTTAGGGCTTTCGCCTGGGAGACCTACGGGAAGGTGAAATGAGGAGATCAGTCCATACCGACGCCTCCAAGGAGGGGAACGGCGCCCTCAGGCATCGCCTTCGGCGCGGCCGGTCATGGCTGGCCAGGGATTTCGCCCGAACTAGATCCCCGCCACCAGCAGCGCATTGAAGGAAATATACCCTAGAGGCAATAATAAAGTTATTATTTATTTCCTTATATCATGATAAATGTTTATTATTGATGCTAGAATTGTATTAACCGGAAACATAATACTTGTGTGAATACATAGACAAACAGAGTGTCACTAGTATACCTCTACTTGACTAGCTCGTTGATCAAAGATGGTTATGTTTCCTAGCCATAGACATGAGTTGTCATTTGATTAACGGGATCACATCATTAGGAGAATGATGTGATTGACTTGCCCATTTCGTTAGCTTAGCACTCGATCGTTTAGTATGTTGCTATTGCTTTCTTCATGACTTATACATGTTCCTATGACTATGAGATTATGCAACTCCCGTTTACCGGAGGAACACTTTGTGTGCTACCAAACGTCACAACGTAACTGGGTGATTTTATAGGTGCTCTACAGGTGTCTCCGAAGGTATTTGTTGGGTTGGCGTATTTCGAGATTAGGATTTGTCACTCCGATTGTCGGAGAGGTATCTCTGGGCCCACTCGGTAATACACATCACTTAAGCCTTGCAAGCATTGCAACTAATGAGTTAATTGCGGGATGATGTATTACGGAACGAGTAAAGAGACTTGCCGGTAACGAGATTAAACTAGGTATTGAGATACCGGCGATCGAATCTCGGGCAAGTAACATACCGATGACAAAGGGAACAACGTATGTTGTTATGCGGTCTGACCGATAAAAGATCTTCGTAGAATATGTGGGAGCCAATATGAGCATCCAGGTTCCGCTATTGGTTATTGACCGGAGACATGTCTCGGCCATGTCTACATAGTTCTCGAACACGTAGAGTCCGCACGCTTAAAGTTTCGATGACGGTTATATTATGAGTTTATGAGTTTTGATGTACCGAAGATTGTTCGGAGTCCCGGACATGATCACGGACATGACGAGGAGTCTCTAAATGATCGAGACATGAATATTGATATATTGGAAGCCTATGTTTGGATATCGGAAGTGTTCCGGGTGAAATAGTGATTTTACCGGAGTATCGGAGGGGTTACCGGAACCCCCCGGAGGCTTAATGGGCCATAGTGGGCCTTAGTGGAGAAGAGGAGAGGCGGCTAGGGCAGGGACGCGCGCCCCTCCCCCTCTAGTCTGAATAGGACAAGGAGAGGGGGCGGCGCCCCCCTTCCTTCTTCTCTCCCTCCTCTTTCCCCCCTTCTCCTAATCCAACAAGGAAGGGAAAGAGTCCTACTCCCGGTGGGAGTAGGACTCCTCCTGGCGCGCCTCCTCCTGGCTGGCCGCACCTTGCTACGTCTCGAGTTAGCGTTGGTTTTCCCCAAAGAGGAGGGGTGATGCAGCACAGTAGCGTAAGTATTTCCCTCAGTTTTTGAGAACCAAGGTATCAATCCAGTAGGAGGTCACGCGCAAGTCCCTCGTACCTGCACAAAATGGTAGCAACTCGCAACCAACGCTTAGGGGTTGTCAATCCCTTCACGGTCACTTACGAGAGTGAGATCTGCTAGAGATAATATTTTTGGTATTTTTGGTATAAAGATGCAAAGTAAAAAGTAAAATCAAAATAAGTAAAATAAAGTAATGGAGATTGATATGATGAGAATAGACCCGGGGGCCATAGGTTTCACTAGTGGCTTGTCTCAAGAGCATAGATAGTCTACGGTGGGTGAACAAATTACTGTTGAGCAATTGATAAAATTGAGCATAGTTATGAGGTTATCTAGGTATGATCATGTATATAGGCATCACGTCCGTGACAAGTAGACCGACTCCTGCCTGCATCTACTACTATTACTCCACTCATCGACTGCTATCCAGCATGCATCTAGAGTATTAAGTTAAAAATAGAGTAACGCCTTAAGCAAGATGACATGATGTAGAGGAATAAATTCATGCAATATGATAAATACCCCATCTTGTTATCCTCGATGTCAACAATACAATACGTGCCTTGCAACTCTTTCTGTCACTGAGTAAGGACACCGCAAGATTGAACCCAAAGCTAAGCACTTCTCCCATTGCAAGAACTACCAATCTAGTTGGCCAAACCAAACGGAAATTCGAAGAGACTTGCAAAGATAACTCAATCATACATAAAAGAATTCAAAGAAGATTCAAATATTATTCATAGATAAGTTGGATCATAAACCCACAATTCATCGGTATCAACAAACACACCGCAAAAGAAGATTACATCGAATAGATCTCCACGAGAGAGGGGGAGAACATTGTATTGAGATCCAAAAAGAGAGAAGAAGCCATCTAGCTACTAGCTATGGACCCGAAGGTCTGAAGTAAACTACTCACACTTCATCGGAAGGGCTATGGTGTTGATGTAGAAGCCCTCCGTGATGGATGCCCTCTCCGGCGGAGCTCTGGAACAGGCCCCAAGATGGGATCTCGTGGATACAGGAAGTTGCGGCGGTGGAATTAGGTTTTTGGCTCTGTCTTTGGTCTAATGGGGGTACGTAGGTATATATAGGAGGAAGGAGCACGTCGGTGGAGCTCCGAGGGGCCCACGAGGCAGGGGGCGCGCCCAGGGGGGCGCCCTCCGCCCTCGTGACCTCCCCGGAAACTTCTTGGAGTAGGGTCCAAGTCTCCTGGATCACGTTCGGTGAGAAGATCACGTTCCCGAAGGTTTCATTCCGTTTGGACTCCATTTGATATTCTGTTTACTCAAAATACTGAAATAGGCAAAAAAAAACAGCAATTCTGGGCTGGGCCTCCGGTTAATAGGTTAGTCCCAAGAATAATATAAAAGTGGAAAATAAAGCCCAATATAGTCCAAAACAGTAGATAAAGTAGCATGGAGCAATCAAAAATTATAGATACGTTGGAGACGTATCAGGCATCCCCAAGCTTAATTCCTGCTCGTCCTCGAGTAGGTAAATGATAAAAAGAGAATTTTTGATGCGGAGTGATACTTTGGCATAATTTCAATGTAAATCTTCTTAATCGTGGTATGAATATTCAGATCCGAAAGGTTCAAGACAAAAGTTCATATTGACATAAAAAATGATAATACTTCAAGCATACTAATTAAACAATTATGTCATCTCAAAATAACATGGACAAAGGAAGTTCATCCCTACAAAATCATATAGTTAGGCTATGCTTCATTTTCGTCACACAAAGATGTTCCCAACTTCTATACCCCCGATGACAAGCCAAGCAATTGTTTCATACTCAAATAATCTCAAACTTTTTCAACCTTCACACAATACATGAGCGCGAGCCATGGACATAGCACTATGGGTGGTATAGAATATGATGATGGGGATTGTGTGGAGAAGACAAAAAAGGAGAAAGTCTCACATCAACGAGGCTAATCAATGAGCTATGGAGATGCTCATCAATTGATGTTAATGCAAGGAGTAGGGATTGCCATGCAACGGATGCACTAGAGCTAAGAATGCTCAACAAAAGAAAACTAGTGGGTGTGCATCCAACTTACTTGCTCATGAAGACCTAGGGCATTTTGAGGAAGCCCGTCGTTGGAATATACAAGCCAAGTTCTATAATGAAAATTTTCCACTAGTATGAACAAGACAACTTATGAGACTCACTATATGAAAATCATGGTGCTACTTTGAAGCACAATATATGAGACTCACTACATGAAGAACAAGGTGCTACTTTGAAGCACAAGTGTGGAAAAAGAGATAGTAGCATTGCCCTTTTCATTTTCTCTTTTTTTTGGGCCTTTCTTTTTTTTTCTTTTTGGCCTTTCTTTTTTTTGATTGGGCAATGCTCTAATAATGATGATCATCACACTTCTATGGATTACAACATAATGATTACAACTCGATACTAGAACAAGATATGACTCTATATGAATGCCTCCGGCGGTGTACCGGGATGGTGCAATGAATCAAGAGTGACATGTATGAAAAATAATGCATGGTGGCTTTGCCACAAATACGATGTCAACTACAAGATCATGCAATGGCAATATGACAAAAGTAAAGCATGTCATGATGATGATGATGGAAGTTGCATGGCAATTTATCTCGGAATGGCTATGGAAATACCATGATAGGTAGGTATGGTGGCTGTTTTGAGAAAGATATAGGGAGGTTTATGTGTGAAAGAGCGTATCATATCACGGGGTTTGGATGCACCGACGAAGTTTGCACCAACTCTCAATGTGAGAAAGGGCAATGCACGGTACCGAAGAGGCTAGCAAATGGCGGAAAGGTAAAAGTGCGTATAATCCATGGACTCAACATTAGTCAAAAGAACTCATATACTTATTGCAAAAATTTAGAAGTCATCAAAAATCAAGTACTACGCGCATGCTCCTAGGGGGATAGATTGGTAGGAAAAGACCATCGCTCGTCCCCGACCGCCACTCATAAGGATGCACAAGCCAGGTACACTTCATGCTTCAAATTTGTTACACAACTTTAACCATACGTGCATGCTACGGGACTTGCTAAGTTCAACACAAGTATTTCTCAAATTCACAACTACTCAACTAGCACGACTATGATATTATCACCTCCATATCTCAAAACAATTATCAAGCATCAAACTTATCTTAGTATTCAACCCACTAAAAAGAAAGTTTCACATATCTTGAGTACCAAGTATATTAACATTAAGCAAATTACCATGCTATTAACGACTCTCAAAATAATCTAAGTGAAGCATGAGAGATCAAGTTTCTTTAAAACAAACCACCACCGTGCTCTAAAAGATCTAAGTTAAGCACTAGAGCAAAAATTATCACGCTCAAAAAGATATAAGTGAAGCACATAGAGTAAACTATCAAGCTCAAAAGATATAAGTGAAGCACATAGAGTATTCTAACAAATTTCAATTCATACATGGCTCTCTCAAAAGGTGTGTACAGCAAGGATGATTGTGGAAGACTAACAAGCAAAGACACAAATAATACAAGACGCTCCACGCAAAACACATATCATGTGGTGAATAAAAATATAGCTCCAAGTAAATTACCGAATGGAAGTGGACAAAAGAGGGGATGCCTTCCAGGGCATCCCCAAGCTTTGACTTTTTGGTGTCCTTGGATTATCTTGGGGGTGCCATGGGCATCCCCAAGCTTAGGCTCTTGCCACTCCTTGTTCCATAATCCATCAAAAGAATTCACCCAAAACTTGAAAACTTCACAACACAAAACTCAATAGAAATCTCGTGAGCTCCGTTAGAGAAAGAAAACAAAAGACTACTTTAAGGTACTGTAGTTAACTTGTTCTTTATTTGTATTGGTGTTAAACCTACTGTATTCCAACTTCTCTATGGTTTATAAACTATTTTACTAGCCATAGATTCATCAAAACAAGCAAACAACACACGCAAAACAGAATCTGTCAAAAACAGAACAGTCTGTAGTAATCTGTTACTAACGCAAACTTCTGGAACCCAAAAAATTATACCAAAATTAGACGACCTGGGCAATTTGTTTATTGATCAGAAGCAATTAGAATCACTATTTTATCACGTTCTGGTGATTTTTGACAATTCGGGCACTGAGCGCAAAGATTCTGGAAATTACAGCAAGATCAAATAACTATCTTCCAAGAAGATCTAATAGGTTTAACTTGGCACAAACACTAATTAAAAGATAAAACCACATATAAACAGAATCTAAATGGATTATTTATTCCTAAACAAAACCAAAAACAAAAAACACAAAATAAAATTGGGTTGCCTCCCAACAAGCGCTATCGTTTAACACCCCTAGCTAGGCATAAAAATAAGGATAGATCTAGGTATTACCATCTTTGGTAGGCAAGCCATAAGTGGCTCTCATGATAGATTCATATGGTAATTTTATTTTCTTTCTAGGAAAGTGTTCCATACCCTTCTTTAAGGGAAATTGGAATTTAATATTCCCTTCCTTCATATCAATAATTGCACCAATCGTTCTAAGGAAAGGTCTACCAAGAATAATAGGACATGAAGGATTGCAATCTATATCAAGAACGATAAAATCTACGGGCACATAATTCCTATTTGCAACAATAAGAACATCATTAATTCTTCCCATAGGCTTTTTAATAGTGGAATCCGCAAGATGCAAGTTTAGAGAGCAATCATCAAAGTTACAGAAATCTAGCAAATCACACAAAGCTTTGGGGATAGTAGAGACACTAGCACCCAAATCACACAAAGCATAAAACTCGTAATTTATAATTTTAATCATAATTGTAGGTTCCCACTCATCATGGAGTTTTCTAGGGATAGAAACTTTCAACTCAAGCTTTTCTTCATAAGATTGCATTAAGGCGTCAACAATGTGTTCGGTAAAGGCCTTATTTCGACTATAAGCATGAGCAGAATTTAACACGGATTGCAACAAGGAAATACAATAAATTAAAGAGCAATTTTCATAGTTAAATTCCTTGAGATCCAAAATAGTGGGTTTGGCAATATCTAGATTTTTATTTTTTTTCAATCCCTTTTTTATCAATTTCATCATCAGGATCTAAAAACTCAGAATTCTTAGAACGCCTTCTAGGTAAGGGAAGATCATAATCAGATTCATTAAGATTCATATTGCAAAACAAAGATTTAATAGGGGACACATCAATAACTTTCAGATCTTCATCTTGATTTTCATAGGATTTAGAAGAACACGCTTTAATAAAGGCATCTTTGTAAGCACGCATCCTAGCAGTTCTTTCTTTGCACTCATCAATGGAAATTCTCATGGCTTTGAGAGACTCATTAATATCATGCTTAGGAGGAATAGATCTAAGCTTTAAAGAATCAACCTCAAGAGAAATTCTATCAACGTTCCTAGCCAAATCATCAACTTTAAGCAATTTCTCTTCAAGCAAAGCATTGAAATTCTTTTGCGAATTCATAAATTCTTTAACACTACTCTCAAATTCAGAGGGCATCTTATTAAAATTTCCATAAGAGTTGTTGTAGGAATTTCCATAATTATTAGAAGGATTACTAGGATAAGGCCTAGAATTAAAATTCCCTCTATACGTGTTGTTACCAAAACTATTCCTACCAACAAAATTCACACCCATAGATTCATTATTATTCTCAAGCAAAGTAGATAAAGGCATATTATTGGGATCAGAAGAAACACTCTTAACAAATAAATTCCTAAGTTCATCCATCTTTCACTCAAAACATTGATTTCTTCTATAGCATGCACTTTTTTATTAGTAGATCTTTCAGTATGCCATTGAGAATAATTGACCATAATATTATCTAGGAGTTTAGTAGCATCTCCTAAAGTTATTTCCATAAAAGTGCCTTCCGCAGCCGAATCTAAAAGATTTCTAGAAGCAAAATTCAATCCAGCATAAAAAATTTGTATAATCATCCATAAGTTCAAACCATGAGTAGGACAATTACGTAGCATTAATTTCATTCTCTCCCAAGCTTGTGCAACATGTTCATGATCAAGTTGCTTAAAATTCATAATATCATTCCTAAGAGAGATAATCTTAGCGGGAGGAAAATACTTAGAGATAAAAGCATCTTTGCACTTGTTCCAAGAATCAATACTGTTTTTAGGCAAAGATGAAAACCACACTTTAGCACGATCTCTAAGCGAAAAAGGAAATAGCTTCAATTTAACGACATCATTATCAACATCCTTTTTCTTTTGCATATCACATAAATCAACAAAGCCATTTAGATGAGTAGCGGCATCTTCACTAGGAAGGCCGGCGAATTGATCTTTCATAACAAGATTCAACAAAGCAGTATTGATTTCACAAGATTCGGTATTGGCAAGAGGAGCAATCAGAGTGCTAAGGAAATCATTGTTATTGGTATTGGTGAAGTCACACAATTTGGTAGCATCTTGGGCCATCACGACAAGCAAGCAAACTAACACACGAGCAAACAAAATGCAAAGGGAAAGAGAGGGCGAATAAAACGGCAAGGGTGAAGTGGGGGAGAGGAAAACGAGAGGCAAATGGCAAATAATGTAATGCGAGAGATAGAGATTGTGATGGGTACTTGGTATGTTGACTTTTGCGTAGGCTTCCCCGGCAACGGCGCCAGAAATGGCTCATTGATGGGAGAGTAAATCTTGACTTGACTTGGCGTAGGCCTCCCCGGCAACGGCGCCAGAAATCCTTCTTGCTACGTCTCGAGCTAGCGTTGGTTTTCCCCGAAGAGGATGGGGTGATGCAACACAGTAGCGTAAGTATTTCCCTCAGTTTTTGAGAACCAAGGTATCAATCCAGTAGGAGGTCACGCGCAAGTCCCTCGTACCTGCACAAATCGATAGCAACTCGCAACCAACGCTTAGGGGTTGTCAATAACTTCACGGTCACTTACGAGAGTGAGATCTGATAGAGATAATATTTTTGATATTTTTGGTATAAAGATGCAAAGTAAAAAGTAAAAGCAAAACAAGTAAAATAAAGTAATGGAGATTGATATGATGAGAATAGACCCGGGGGCCATAGGTTTCACTAGTGGCTTCTCTCAAGAGCATAGATAGTCTACGGTGGGTGAACAAATTACTGTTGAGCAATTGATAGAATTGAGCATAGTTATGAGGTTATCTAGGTATGATCATGTATATAGGCATCACGTCCGTGACAAGTAGACCGACTCCTGCCTGCATCTACTACTATTACTCCACTCATCGACCGCTATCCAGCATGCATCTAGAGTATTAAGTTAAAAACAGAGTAACGCCTTAAGCAAGATGACATGATGTAGAGGAATAAATTCATGCAATATGATAAATACCCCATCTTGTTATCCTCGATGGCAACAATACAATACATGCCTTGCAACTCTTTCTGTCACTGAGTAAGGACACCGCAAGATTGAACCCAAAGCTAAGCACTTCTCCCATTGCAAGAACTACCAATCTAGTTGGCCAAACCAAACGGATAATTCGAAGAGACTTGCAAAGATAACTCAATCATACATAAAAGAATTCAGAGAAGATTCAAATATTATTCATAGATAAGTTGGATCATAAACCCACAATTCATCGGTCTCAACAAACACACCGCAAAAAGAAGATTACATCGAATAGATCTCCACGAGAGAGGGGGAGAACATTGTATTGAGATCTAAAAAGAGAGAAGAAGCCATCTAGCTACTAGCTATGGACCCGAAGGTCTGAAGTAAACTACTCACACTTCATCGGAAGGGCTATGGTGTTGATGTAGAAGCCCTCCGTGATGGATGCCCTCTCCGGCGGAGCTCCGGAACAGGCCCCAAGATGGGATCTCGTGGATACAGGAAGTTGCGGTGGTGGAATTAGGTTTTTGGCTCCGTCTCTGGTCTAATGGGGGTACGTAGGTATATATAGGAGGAAGGAGCACGTCGGTGGAGCTCCGAGGGGCCCAATGAGGCAGGGGGCGCGCCTAGGGGGGGCGCCCTCCACCCTCGTGACCTCCCCGGAAACTTCTTGGAGTAGGGTCCAAGTCTCCTGGATCACGTTCGGTGAGAAGATCACGTTCCCGAAGGTTTCATTCCGTTTGGACTCCGTTTGATATTTTGTTTCCTCGAAATAGGCAAAAAAACAGCAATTCTGGGCTGGGCCTCCGGTTAATAGGTTAGTCCCAAAAATAATATAAAAGTGGAAAATAAAGCCCATTATAGTCCAAAACAGTAGATAAAGTAGCATGGAGCAATCAAAAATTATAGATACGTTGGAGACGTATCACACCTTCCCCCCATGCTCCTTTATATACGGGGGCAGGGGGCACCCCATAGACACAACAATTGATTTGATCTTTTAGCCGTGTGCGGTCCCCCCCTCCACCATAGTCCACCTCGATAATACTGTAGCGGTGCTTAGGCGAAGCCCTGCGTCGGTAGAACCTCATCATCGTCACCACGCCGTCGTGCGGACGAAACTCTCCCTCAACACTCGGCTGGATCGAAGTTTGAGGGACATCATCGGGCTGAACGTGTGCTGAACTCGGAGGTGCCGTGCGTTCGGTACTTGATCGGTCGGATCGTGAAGACGTACGACTACATCAACCGCATTGTGCTAATACTTCCGCTTTCGGTCTACGAGGGTACGTGGACAACACTCTCCCCTCTCATTGCTATGCATCACCATGATCTTGCGTGTGCGTAGGATTTTTTTTTGAAATTACTACGTTCCCCAACAGTGGTATCAGAGACTGGTTTTATGCGTAGATGTCATATGCACGAGTAGAACACAAGTGAGTTGTGGGCAATATAAGTCATATTGCTTACCAGCATGTCATACTTTGGTTCGGCGGTATTGTTGGATGAAGCGGCCCGGACCGACATTACGCGTACGCTTACGCGAGACTTGTTGTACCGACGTGCTTTGCACACAGGTGGCTGGCGGGTGTCAGTTTCTCCAACTTTAGCTGAACCGAGTGTGGCTACGCCCGGTCCTTGCGAAGTTTAAAACAACACCAACTTGACAAACTATCGTTGTGGTTTTGATGCGTAGGTAAGAACGGTTCTTGCTCAGCCCATAGCAGCCACGTAAAACTTGCAACAACAAAGTAGAGGACGTCTAACTTGTTTTTGCAGGTCATGTTGTGATGTGATATGGTCAAAGCATGATGCTAAATTTTATTGTATGAGATGATCATGTTTTGTAACCGAGTTATCGACAACTCGCGGGAGCCATATGGTTGTCGCTTTATTGTATGCAATGCAATTGCCCTGTAATGCTTTACTTTATCACTAAGCGGTAACGATAGTCGTCGAAGCATAAGATTGGCGAGACGACAACGATGCTACGATGGAGATCAAGGTGTCGCTCCGGTGACGATGGTGATCATGACGGTGCTTAGGATATGGAGATCACAAGCACAAGATGATGATGGCCATATCATATCACTTATATTGATTGCATGTGATGTTTATCTTTTATGAATCTTATCTTGCTTTGATTGATGGTAGCATTATAAGATGATCTCTCACTAAATTTCAAGATAAAAGTGTTCTCCCTGAGTATGCACCGTTGTCAAAGTTCGTCGTGCCCAAACACCACGTGATGATCGGGTGTGATAAGCTCTATGTCCATCTACAATGGGTGCAAGCCAGTTTTGCACACGCAGAATACTCAGGTTAAACTTGACGAGCCTAGTATATGCAGATATGGTCTCGGAACACTGAGACCGAAAGGTCGAGCGTGAATCATATAGTAGATATGATCAACATAAGTGATGTTCACCATTGAAAACTACATTTCACGTGATGACCGGTTATGATTTAGTTGATTTGGATTACGTGATCACTTAGAGGATTAGAGGGATGTCTACCTAAGTGGGAGTTCTTAAGTAATATGATTAATTGAACTTAAATTTATCATGAACTTAGTACCTGATAGTATCTTGCTTGTCTATGTTGATTGTAGAGAGATGGCCCGTGCTATTGTTCCGTTGAATTTTAATGCGTTCCTTGAGAAAGCAAAGTTGAAAGATGATGGTAGCAATTACACGGACTGGGTCCATAACTTGAGGATTATCCTCATTGTTGCACAGAAGAGTTATGTCCTGGAAGCACCGCTAGGTGTACCACCTGCGCCAGCAACTGCAGACATTGTGAATGCCTGGCAGTCACGTGTTGATGACTACTCGATAGTTTAGTGTGCCATGCTTTATGGCTTAGAACCGGGACTTCAACGACGTTTTGAACGTCATGGAGCATATGAGATGTTCCAGGAGTTGAAGTTAATATTTCAAAAGAATACCCGGATTGAGAGATATGAAGTCTCCAATAAGTTCTACAGCTGCAAGATGGAGGAGACTAGTTTTGTCAGTGAGCATATACTCAAGATGTCTGGGTACTGCAATCACTTGATTCAACTGGGAGTTAATCTTCTGGATTATAGAGCCATTGACAGAATTCTTCAATCACTGCCACCAAGCTACAAAAGCTTCGTGATGAACTATAACATGCAAGGGATGGATAAGACGATTCCCGAGCTCTTCGCGATGCTAAAGGCTGCGGAGGTAGAAATCAAGAAGGAGCATCAAGTGTTGATGATCAATAAGACCACCAGTTTCAAGAAAAAGGGCAAAGGGAAGAAGAAGAGGAACTTCAAGAAGAACAGCAAACAAGTTGCTGCTTAAGAGAAGAAACCCAAGTCTGGACCTAAGCCTGAGACTGAGTTCTTCTACTGCAAGCAGACTGGTCACTGGAAGCGGAACTGCCCCAATTATTTGACGGATAAGAAGGATGGCAAAGTGAACAAAGGTATATGTGGTATACATGTTATTGATGTGTAGCTTACTAATGCTCGCAGGAGCACCTGTGTATTTGATACTGGTTCTGTTGCTAACATTTGCAACTCGAAACAGGGGATACGGATCAAGCGAAGATTGGCTAAGGACGAGGTGACGATGCGCGTGGGACATGGTTCCAAAGTCAATGTGATCGCGGTCGGCACGCTACCTCTACATCTACCTTCGGGATTAGTATTAGACCTAAATAATTGTTATTTGGTGCCAGCGTTGAGCATGAACATTATATCTGGATCTTGTTTGATGCGAGACGGTTATTCATTTAAATCAGAGAATAATGGTTGTTCTATTTATATGAGTAATATCTTTTATGGTCATGCACCCTTGAAGAGTGGTCTATTTTTGATGAATCTCGATAGTAGTGATACACATATTCATAATGTTGAAACCAAAAGATGCAGAGTTGATAATGATAGTGCAACTTATTTGTGGCATTGCCATTTAGGTCATATCGGTGTAAAGGCATGAAGAAACTCCATACTGATGGACTTTTGGAACCACTTGATTATGAATCACTTGGTACTTGCGAACCGTGCCTCATGGGCAAGATGACTAAAACGCCGTTCTCCGGAACTATGGAGTGAGAAACTGATTTATTGGAGATCATACATACTGATGTATGTGGACCAATGAATATTGAGGCTCGCGGCGGGTATCGTTATTTTCTCACCTTCACAGATGATTTAAGCAGATATGGGTATATCTACTTAATGAAACATAAGTCTGAAACATTTGAAAAGTTCAAAGAATTTCAGAGTGAAGTTGAAAATCATCGTAACAAGAAAATAAAGTTTCTACGATCTGATCGTTGAGGAGAATATTTGAGTTATGAGTTTGGTCTACATTTGAAACAATGCGGAATAGTTTCACAACTCACGCCACCCGGAACACCACGGCGTAATGGTGTGTTCTAACGTCGTAATCGTACTTTACTAGATATGGTGCGATCTATGATGTCTCTTACTGATTTACCGCTATCATTTTGGGGTTATGCTTTAGAGACGGCCGCATTCACGTTAAATAGGGCACCATCGAAATCCGTTGAGACGACGCCTTATGAACTATGGTTTGGCAAGAAACCAAAGTTGTCGTTTCTTAAAGTTTGGGGCTGCGATGCTTATATGAAAAAGCTTCAACCTGATAAGCTCAAACCCAAATTAGAGAAATGTGTCTTCATAGGATACCCAAAGGAGACTGTTGGGTACACCTTCTATCACAGATCCGAAGGCAAGACATTCGTTGCTAAGAATGGATCCTTTCTAGAGAAGGAGTTTCTCTCGAAAGAAGTGAGTGTGAGGAAAGTAGAACTTGATGAGGTAACCATACCCGCTCCCTTATTGGAAAGTAGTTCATCACAGAAACCGGTTCCTATGACGTTTATACCAATTAGTGAGGAAGTTAATGATGATGATCATGGAACTTCAAATCAAGTTGTTACCGAACCTCGTAGGTCAACCAGACTAAGATCCGCACCAGAGTGGTACGGTAATCCTGTTCTGGAGGTTATGTTACTAGACCATGACGAACCTACGAACTATGAAGAAGCGATGGTGAGCCCAGATTCCGCAAAATGGCTTGCGGCCATGAAATCTGAGATGGGATCCATGTATGAGAACAAAGTATGGACTTTGGTTGACTTGCCCGTTGATCGGCAAGCCATTGAGAATAAATGGATCTTCAAGAAGAAGACTGACGCTGACGGTAATATTACTGTCTATAAAACTCGACTTTGTTGCGAAAGGTTTTCGACAAGTTCAAGGGATTGACTACGATGAGACCTTCTCACCCGTAGCGATGCTTAAGTCTGTCCGAATCATGTTAGCAATTGCCGCATTTTATGATTATGAAATTTGGCAAATTGATGTAAAAACTGCATTGCTGAATGGATTTCTGGAAGAAGAGTTGTATATGATGCAACCAGAAGGTTTTGTCGATCCAAAGGGAGCTAACAAAGTGTGCAAGCTCCAGCGATCCATTTATGGACTGGTGCAAGTCTCTCGGAGTTGGAATAAACGCTTTGATAGTGCGATCAAAGCGTTTGGTTTTGTACAGACTTTTGGAGAAGCATGTATTTACAAGAAAGTGAGTGGGAGCTCTGTAGCATTTCTGATATTATATGTGGATGACATATTGCTGATTGGAAATGATATAGAATTTCTGGATAGCATAAAGGGATACTTGAATAAGAGTTTTTCAATGAAAGACCTCGGTGAAGCTGCTTATATATTGGGCACCAAGATCTATAGAGATAGATCAAGATGCTTAATTAGACTTTCACAAAGTACATACCTTGACAAAGTTTTGAAGAAGTTCAAAATGGATCAAGTAAAGAAAGGGTTCTTCCTGCGTTACAAGGTGTGAAGTTGAGTAAGACTCAATGCCCGACCACTGCAGAAGATAGAGAGAAGATGAAAGATGTTCCCTATGATTCAACCATAGGCTCTATCATGTATGCAATGCTGTGTACCAGACCTGATGTGTGCCTTGCTATAAGTCTAGCAGGGAGGTACCAAAGTAATCCAGGAGTGGATCACTGGACAGCGGTCAAGAACATCCTGAAATACCTGAAAAGGACTAAGGATATGTTTCTCGTTTATGGAGGTGACAAAGAGCTCATTGTAAATGGTTACGTTGATGCAAGCTTTGACACTGATCCGGACGATTCTAAATCGCAAACTGGATACGTGTTTACATTGAATGGTGGAGCTGTCAGTTGGTGCAGTTCTAAACAAAGCGTCGTGGCAGGATCTACGTGTGAAGCGGAGTACATAGCTGCTTCGGAAGCAGCAAATGAAGGAGTCTGGATGAAGGAGTTCATATCCGATCTAGGTGTCATACCTAGTGCATCGGGTCCAATGAAAATCTTTTGTGACAATACTGGAGCAATTGCCTTGGCGAAGGAATCCAGATTTCACAAGAGAACCAAGCACATCAAGAGATGTTTCAATTCCATCCGGGATCTAGTCCAGGTGGGAGACATAGAAATTTGCAAGATACATATGGATCTGAATGTTGCAGACCCGTTGACTAAGCCTCTTCCACGAGCAAAACATGATCAGCACCAAGACTCCATGGGTGTTAGAATCATTACTGTGTAATCTAGATTATTGACTCTAGTGCAAGTGGGAGACTGAAGGAATATGCCCTAGAGGCAATAATAAAGTTATTATTTATTTCCTTATATCATGATAAATGTTTATTATTCATGCTAGAATTGTATTAACCGGAAACATAATACTTGTGTGAATACATAGACAAACAGAGCGTCACTAGTATGCCTCTACTTGACTAGCTCGTTGATCAAAGATGGTTATGTTTCCTAGCCATAGACATGAGTTGTCATTTGATTAACGGGATCACATCATTAGGAGAATGATTTGATTGACTTGACCCATTCCCTTAGCTTAGCACTCGAACATTTAGTATGTTGCTATTGCTTTCCTCATGACTTATACATGTTCCTATGACTATGAGATTATGCAACTCCCGTTTACCGGAGGAACACTTTGTGTGCTACCAAACGTCACAACGTAACTGGGTGATTATAAAGGTGCTCTACATATGTCTCCGAAGGTATTTGTTGGGTTGGCGTATTTCGAGATTAGGATTTGTCACTCCGATTGTCGGAGAGGTATCTCTGGGCCCACTCGGTAATACACATCACTTAAGCCTTGCAAGCATTGCAACTAATGAGTTAGTTGCGGGATGATGTATTACGGAACGAGTAAAGAGACTTGCCGGTAACGAGATTAAACTAGGTATTGAGATACCGCCGATCGAATCTTGGGCAAGTAACATACCGATGACAAAGGGAACAACGTATGTTGTTATGCGGTCTGACCGATAAAAGATCTTCGTAGAATATGTGGGAGCCAATATGAGCATCCAAGTTCCGCTATTGGTTATTGACCGGAGACGTGTCTCGGTCATGTCTACATAGTTCTCGAACCCGTAGGGTCCGCACGCTTAAAGTTTCGATGACGGTTATATTATGAGTTTATGAGTTTTGATGTACCGAAGGTTGTTCGGAGTCCCGGATGTGATCATGGACATGACGAGGAGTCTCTAAATGATTGAGACATGAAGATTGATATATTGGAAGCCTATATTTGGATATCGGAAATGTTCCGGGTAAAATCGGGATTTTACCGGAGTACCGAGGGGTTACCGGAACCCCCCAGGGCTTAATGGGCCATAGTGGGCCTTAGTTGAGAAGAGGAGAGGTGGCTAGGGCAGGGCCGAGAGGGGGGGCGCCCCCCCTTCCTTCCTCTCTCCCTCCTCTTTCCCCCTTCTCCTAATCCAACAAGGAAGGGAGGGAGTCCTGCTCCCGGTGGGAGGAGGACTCCTCCTGGCACGCCTCCTCCTGGACGGCCGCACCTCCCCCTTGCTCCTTTATATACGGGGGCAGGGGGCACCCCATAGACACAACAATTGATTTGATCTTTTAGCCGTGTGCGGTGCCCCCCTCCACCATAGTCCACGTCGATAATACTGTAGCGGTGCTTAGACGAAGCCCTGCGTCGGTAGACATCATCATCGTCACCACGCCGTCGTGCTGACGAAACTCTCCCTCAACACTCGGCTGGATCGGAGTTCGAGGGACGTCATCGGGCTGAACGTGTGCTGAACTCGGAGGTGTCGTGCGTTCGGTACTTGATCGGTCGGATCGTGAAGACGTACGACTACATCAACCGCGTTGTGCCAATGCTTCCGCTTTCGGTCTACGAGGGTACATGGACAACACTCTCCCCTCTCGTTGCTATGCATCACCATGATCTTGCGTGCACGTAGGAATTTTTTTGAAATTACTACGTTCCCCAACACGCATCCTGTACAAAACCAGCGACCAAGAGGAAGCGCGGCCCGATCAGGCTGGCCCGCACGCCGAACAGGGGAGGAGGGGAGGCACCAGATAACGCGCACCGACCGTCGCAGAAGCCGCCGCCGGCCGCCAACGACCACCGGATCCCGCCGCCCGCGCGGCCAGGACACCAGATCCACTGCCCGCACGGCTGTTAGCCGGCCGTGCCTTGCCAATGGAGCCGCCGCTCCAGATCCGGGGTTCCCCACGTAGAAGCAAGGCAACCGAGGCCCTGCCGCCACCATCCTTGGCGCCCCGGGCTTGCCCAGCGGCTGCCGCAGGCGGCGGCGAGAAAGGGGAGAGGAGGGGAGTGAGGAGGAGGGGCGGCTATTAGGTTAATTATACATGACATGCCAACTTTATATAGCCGATTCTTGACTATACCATTAAACATGCTCTTATCTTATCTTTTCTGGCTTCAAGTTAGCGTAATCATGGGGTGTCCAGTTGGCACTAGCCCACCACAGTATCGTCCAATACCCATCCTCTATTCCAGAGCATCTCAAAATTTCTTTAGTTCTGTTCGTTTCTTTCTTCTGATTTCATCGGGTTTTTCTTTTTCTTTTTTCTCTTTCTTCTTTTTATTGTTTCTTTTTTCGAGCACTTGTCTATTTTCTGCATACATGTTGTACATTTCTTGTATACATCAAGAACATTTTTATATAACTTTACCATTTTTAAAATATATGATTAACATTTTTGCAATATATGTTTTGATGCCTAATTTTTTACATACACATTTACTTTTTTGTATACATTACATTTTAATACTATTTCAAATACATGATTAATATTTTTGTCAAATACATGTATCAAATAAGTGTTAAAAATATTTCAAATACAGACGAAACATTTTCTTGGATGACATTGAACATTCTCTTAAACTATGCAAAGATATTTCTACATCGCATAATACTTTTTTTATATGTCATAAACATATATAACGTATGACCGTTTTTTTATTGTAATGTACATTTGTTCGAATGGTAAGAAACATTTTTTTTGTGAATTACACGAACATTGTTTATTTTATAAAACATTTATGAAACGTGTGATGTACATTTTTTGAAACGTGAGAATATTTTCTTAATGTCAAGAACATTTTTTTAAATTAGGCTTGCAAAGAATTTGCGATGCGTTAACAGTTTTCAAATTTGTGATGGATTTAAAAAAAATAAGTACATTATGTTTTCAGAATATATGTGTTTATAATAGTTTCAAAAATAAAAATAAAAATAAATGAAGAACAAAACTGACTCATTTAGTGCGCCCTTGAGGCAAGACATGCTTGTGTTGTGTCTCACTACCGGCAGACATGGTCGCCGCCAGACATGTAAACAAACCAGAGAACATAATGATTGGGCTGAGGGCATGTGCAGTGCACAAAAGAAAGGCCCATACAGCCCAACTGAAATGATGGAACTTCTATTTTGTGCTAGAAGATAAAATTGTCTTCATTTTTTAACGAAACATTGCAAAGCCCTTTTATAGAACATTCCCAATACACGGGTGCGGCAACACACGCCATTAACGATCAAGTGAGTTCAAAAGCTACACTATTTGCAGAGAAGCCAAATAGAGTGGAATAATGACATGGAATCACACTTAGCCCCCTTTCGGCAGTTCAATTCGCCAGCTTCCCGAAATAGTTGGCTTCCCAACTTCTTGCTGGCTTACAACTTCTCGCTGGAGCAACGACGTGTTCGGCTGGCGTGAGCAGCTCCGTGAGATACTTCGGGGTCGCATTACCATGTAATTTCGAGAAACTCCATCTGAATAGAGAAATTGTTTCGTGTTTGTGGCATTTCGGGGTGGCATTCCCATGTAATTTCGAGGTGTGTGGTACTTTGTGCGAGAGAAAATGTTTCGGGGCGTGGCACTTCGGGGTGGCATACTGGCATTCAATATAATTTCCAGGAAAAAATTCTCATTTTTATGAAGCTAGGCTGCGCTGCTCCTCTTCTCCGCGAAAATTGCACATGCCTGTTCCATGTCTCCACGAAGCAGGCTTCTCGGAGCTGGCACGTTCGGCTGGCTTCACGCAGCTATTTTTGAAAGCTCACTCCTGAAGAGGATCCGTACGGGGCCTTATTGTTCGTTTTTTTTATTTGCGAATAAGCACTTACCATTCATTTACTTTTCACAAATAAGCATTTATTGCCGTGCCACTTCCCTTCGTTATGAAATAGGACACTGAATTAAGCATATACACAGTCAAAAATTTATATGTTTCCAAACCAAAATGTAGAAGCGCCCTTTACGTTGGTTGGATCAAACCGGTACCATTGGTTGATCATGCCAAATAAATTAACACTGTACTTTTTCTGTGTGTAACATTTACTTATAAATGCAGATAAGAAGTAACGTCCAAAGTTGTAAAAACGCCATTTGCTGGTAGCTAGCCAGCTTTCTTAGGCTAAATGTTCCTCTGCTCTTAGAAGAAAAAAGTTGGAATGGAAAATAATAATCCCTATTTATCAAATTATTTATAGTGCATATAGTTTTTTTGTATCAAGATTCGTAGAAAATTTTATATTACAAGGGCATAACAAATCAATGTCATAGATTTGTAACGAAATAATAATTTTTATATGGTATATATTTGACATGGTAAATGTTTTTGATTCATAGATATAAAAAGACATCGTAACTGTTTATACATTTCTTAGCAAGGAGGGAGTACCCCGATCATCTAAGCTACTATTCCGTTCTTTTGCAGCAAAGTAATTAACCCACCCTACGAACAGGAAGAACATATCCCTAGCTAGTCAGTCGATGGAATCACTGCTGGGTGGCGTCCTAGTCAGACTGATTGATCAGATTGTGGACTTTGACAGCCGCGCTAATTATTGATCGATCTCAGCCAGGTGAAACAAAACATGATGGTGTTTTCTTGTCAAATTATATCTTCTCTTTGGAAAACACAAAATGAGAGTACATGGCCAGGATAAACATTAGTCATTCAATGAGGATGCACGATCTTTTTGTTCAGTTTCTGATCATTGTAACACCAATTTGGTACTTTCATCCACTCAAGAAAAAAACTTGGTACTTACAGAGTAATACAGATCTGCCTCGGTGATCATTCACAAGGTCAGCAGTTTACAATTAGCTATTTTAAATGTTCCTTTTAGAATAGGAGTAGATGCAACTCACCATATCTTGGAGCACAACCCTTGTAAGTTGTAACAGGTGCAGTTTCAAAGTAACATTCATGATACATCAGGAATGCCTTGTGCAATAAAGGAAGATAACCTATATGCTTAATCATTTCCTTCTATTCTAACCTAATTGTTTAATAATTTCCTTTTCCCCCTTCTTCTACTCCTTGGTCCGACGGGGTTCGAACAACACCAGTTTCAATTACAAGACATG